>NC_056745.1:1346657655-1346820155 GCF_019279795.1 Protopterus annectens
AACATTCGATGGTTTGAAGGGGAACCATGTCCGTGTGTGTGTGTGTGTGTGTGTGTGTGTGTGTGTGTGTGTGTGTGTGTGTGTGTGTGCGTGTGTGTATGTAGATATATATATATATATATATATATATATATACATATATATATATACACACACACACACACACACACACACACACACACACACACACACACACACACACACACACACTGGATATAAAAAGTGTACACACCCCTGTTAAAATGCTAGGTTTTTGTGATATAAAAAATGAGACCACAATCAATCATTTCAAAACTTTTCCACCTTTAATGCGACCTATAACCTGTACAATTCAATTGACAAACAAACAAATTTGTTAGCGGAAAAAATACATAAAATTAAAAAAACGTACAATACGCTGGTTGCATAACTGTGCACACCCTTAAAGTAATACTTTGTTGTGTGTGCACAGCCTTAAACTAATACTTTATTGAAGCACCTTTTTATTCAATTACAGCATTCAGTCTTCTTTGGTAGGAGTCTATCAGCATGCCACATCTTGACTTGGCAATATTTGCCCACCCTTCCTTGCAAAAGTGCTCCAAACCTGGCAGCTTGTGAGGGCATCTCTTGTGCACAGCCGCCTTCAGGTCACCACACAGATTTTCTATTCGATTTAGGTCTGGGCTCTGGCTGGGCCTTTCCAAAACTTTTAATTTCTTCTGGTGAAGCCATTCCTTTGTAGATTTGGATGTATGCTTGGGGTCATTGTCATGTTGAAAGTTGAAATTCCTCTTCATCTTCAGCTTTCTAGCAGACGCCTGAAGGTTTTGGGCCAAAAGTGACTGGCATTTGGAGTTGTTCATAATTCCCTCCACCCCAAAGCATGATGCTGCCACCACCATGCTTTACCATGGGGATGGTGTCTTTAGGCAATGCAAAGTGTTGTTTTTGCTCCAAATGTACCTTTTGGAATTGTGCCCAAAAAGTTCAACCTTGGTCTCATCAGAACATAACACATTTTCCCACATGCTTTTTGGAGACTTGATTTAATTTATTTTATTTTATTTTATTTTACATTTATTATTGTTGTTTGATGTATTTTTTGCAAATTTTAGCCAGACCTGGATGTTTTTCTGTGTAAGAAAAGGTTTCCATCTTGCAACCCTACCCCATAGTCCAGACATATGGAGAATACGGGAGATTGTTGTGATGTACCAGACAACCAATACTTGCCAGAAATACCTGCAGCTCCTTCAGTGCTGCTGTAGGTCTCTTGCCAGCCTCCCTGAGGTATATCCAATGCTGTGGAAATTTTTTTGTACCCTTCTCCTGACTGATACCTTTCAACAATGAGATCCGTTTGAAGCTTTGTAAGCTCTCTACGAACCATGGCTTTTGCTGTAGCAGGCAACTGAGTAAATGTCAGAAAAATACTATGAGGACAGCTGAACTTTATTTGGGGTTAATCAGAGTCTCTTTCCTTGATGGCAGGTGTGTACCCAAGAAGACTCAATGCTACAATTAAATCCAAAGGTGCTTCAACAAAGTATTAGTTTAAGGGTGTGCACACACAACAAAGTATTAATTTAAGGGTGTGCACACCTTATGCAACCAGCGTATTGTATATTTTTTATTGTTTATATTTTTCCCCTAATAGATTTGTTTGTTTTTCAATTGAATTGTACAGGTTAAAGGCCACATTAAAGGTGGGAAAAGTTTTGAAATAATTTATTGTGGTCTCATTTTTTTATATCACAAAAACCTGGGATTTTAACAGTGGTGTGTGCACTTTTTAGATCCACTGTGTGTGTGTATGTGTGTGTGTGTGTGTGTGTGTGTGTGTGTGTGTATGTGTACATATATATATATATATATATATATATATATATATATATATATATATATATATATATGGATTCACTTTATAACCTCAAAATACTGAAATATCGAATTTCAGTATCTTGAGACTATAAAACCGAATCCACAAAACACAGACACAAAAAAACGCGAAATTCACAACACCGAAAAAAACGCACACACTATACCACACATACACCACAACACCCACATCACAACATAAACAAACAAAACTACACACATACACAACTCATACACACCCCCCTAATTATATATAGTAACTCCGAGATCGCACAAACACAAAACAAAAGCCAACTCACACACGCACATTCTCCGACCCCTCACACACACATCAAACACATCAGCACACTCACACACACTCTAACTCCCACTCAAAACCCTTAGAAAACACTTACCTGACATAACACCTACATCCACACATGGCACCGCGCACCATCAAAACACAATCCCGGACATTATGCAGCATAAGGTCATAACCACACCGACATATATTCGAGTTCGCGATTATGACCTTTCGCTATTTTTAACATTCGGCTTTATAGTCTCGAGATACTGAAATTCGACATTTCAGTAATTCGAGGTTATAAAGTGTTTCCATGTATATATATATATATATATATATATATATATATATATGGTAAAAAAACGGATCATCCACAATTGGAGAACTGGAACCCAGATTTAATATTCCACAAGTAAAAACCACAAATACACGTAAGCGCTTTCGGCAGGTTAAAATAACCCGCCTTCTTCAGACAAGATTTGGGTTACAACATTGATGTTATATACACAATTGTTAAACAAGTAAAGCCTATCAGGCTAAAGTGCATCAGTGCCAATTACAATTGCCATGACAACCTTAAAAAGGCATCCCTTCAAGCAAAATGATAATAGTAAACAATTGAATTATGCTTACTATATATTAAAATCATAAGTCAAACATTACTGCCATGAATGAAAATTATAAATAAAAACTAATAGTTGTCATTATCCTTACGCCTAATTGAATGTTGTGTACCAATTGTATTTTATACGTATTTTTTAGGAATGTTTTTTAAAAAATATATGTATTCAAAAAAACGCACAAGATCGTATGCAGTTCGCTATCGCTTCTTCTGTTTTAAGAACCCAAATGGGACTTAATATAAAAATAATAATAATAATAACTACTTAATTTAAAAGAAAATAGAATATATATTATGATTCCAGACTTGTTGTCTTTGCCCATTACAGCAAATACATTCTACACCTGGAAGCCGAAAGATATTCAAACCTATAACACAGAAGTGCGTATATATGTTTAAACTTGTCATATGATGTTGTGTTATGATATGGTATGTGCATAAATACATATCTATGCGTGACCTCAATGCTCCATGTTACTGAGTGTCACAAACTAAATACTATAGATACCCTCCTAAATGTTCACCTATTATATGACAACCATTTCAAAACACATTTTATGGATACACATTCATTTATGCCTGGAAATACATGAGCTCTAGTCCTTATCTGCCAAAGCAGTTCGTCTATTTCTAAAAGAATCTGCCATGGCCCACCTCTTAAATCATTCTCCCTATGTTGCAGGACAAAGAATTGGAATGCATGACTTGGGTATTCTAGGCAATGTCTTGAGAGGGCATTGTTGACATCTGCTTTTTGGATGGCGTACTGATGTTCATAGATCCTGTTCTTTAGCTTTCTCTCGGTTTTCCCGATGTAGAAAGCTTTACAGGAACTACACAAGGCTGCATATATAACAGCTTTTGATTCACATGTATGATGTCCTTTACATTTATAATCTTTACCATTAATGTTGCATACTTTAGCAACTCTAATATGTTTGCATTGAGAACATGAACCACATTTTTGCATGCCCCAAGGTCTATTGGGCTTTAAGTCTGGCTTTCTCTCAAAAATGCATTTTAAATTTTGCCCTCTCCTGTATGTAACCCTAGGGCCATCACCCAAAAGAATGCTCAAGGATCTGTCCTCTTTAATGATTTGCCAATTTTTGTTCACCACTTCCCTGATTTTAACTGAATCAAAACAAAAAGTCTGTAAGAAACTGATGTTAAATTTGCCCCTATCATTGTTATGTACAGAAAAATTAAAGTCTTCTGTCTGTGAATTGTTATCAATATGTTCCGGGTTGTTTGTTATACATCCCGTAAGTAGAGGGAAAAAATGTCCTGATTCTCTTTTGTTAGTTACTTCATCAAGTATATTCAGAACAAGGGACTGTGGGTAACCCCTTGCGACAAACATATTGGTGAGTTTGTTACACTCAACTAAGAAATCGCAAGGGTCACTAACCATACGGGCAGCTCGGACCATTTGTCCCTTTATGACAGATTTCTTCTGGTGATAGGGATGGTTACTAGAGAAATGTAAAAAGGCATTTGAATATGTCGGCTTCCTGTATATTCTACTTTTAAACCTTTGATTGTCTTTGTCTTTTATCAAAGTTATGTCCAAGTAGTTGATTTCTGTGTCATTAATGCTGTATGTGAATTCTAGGAAATCCGTTAGTTTTGTTATATTCGCAATAAATGTTGGAATTAAATCCCTCTCTCCATCCCAAATACAAAAGATGTCATCCTGGTACCGAGTGTACCAGGACACATGTTTAGAATAAAGATCATCCTTGAATAAATATGTAGATTCCCAATGTGCAAGTACAGCATTGGCAAAGGAGCCGCCACAGGGTGAGCCCATGGCGACCCCCGAGGTTTGTAAATAAAACCTGCCTTCAAACATGAAAAAATTGTTAGTCAAAACTATTTCTAACAAGGTTTCAATCAAATTTATGGTGTCATGGTCGACATTTTTTGTATACATAAACTCTCTTACCCAGGCAAGGCCAATCTCCTGTGGAATAACAGTATATAGATCTTTTATGTCGACAGTAAGAAATAACATTTTGTCATCATATGTGAGAGTACTTATATCTCTAAGAAAAGACCATGAGTCTTTACATATGTGAGATTCAGAATTAATCAGAGGTTTCAATATACTGTCGACATACTTAGCACATGCCTGGGTAATGGACCCCCTTCCATCTATTATGGGTCTAAATGGTGGGGAATAGAGTCTTTTGTGTAGTTTAGGTGTTCCAAAGAATACCGGAATTTTTGGAGCTAACATGGTTAAATAATTTAAGATTTCTTTATTAATGTATCCTTCCAGGAACAAATCATTAAGCATGTTGTTAATTCTTTTATATGCTCCATTTATTTCATTTAAAGAGGATGGCTTGTAAGCCGGTGACTCAAGATGTTCAACCAAATACTCAACGTATTTGTAATGGTCCATAAAGGCTAACCCCCCTCCCTTGTCAGGTTTCATCACGCGGATGTTACAATCTTTAATTAACTGGATGAAATCTCTTTCCAGCATTGAGATATTTGGAAGACATTTTTGTTTAGTATGTGTGATAGAGTTCTTAATAGCCCATATATCTAGTTCGCACATTCTTTCAAACGTTTGTAAGGTTGAGTGCAAGGGTGGATTATATGAGCTAGATACTCTAAGTAAACTGATAGCAGATGAATTGTCCCCCATCAAACTATGTAAATTTAATTTACGTGTGAAAACCTTCAGGTCAATGATGAGCCTACTTATATCCATATAACGGCCTGGCACAAAAGAAAAATCTTTAGAAAGAAAATCGATAATATCTTGTGTAATGTGCAAGGCAGTATAATTGTACACAGTAAAGTCACCATTCGAGCTATTGTAAACTATTGGGTAAACCCCAAAGTCCATTAATTCCATCATCTCCTGCGGCCTCTTCTCCGATTCCTTGGGTTGTTCTGTTGTTGGGCTCGGGGCCGGTTGTTGCCCCTGTTGTTGTTCGCCATCTGAAAATCCTGGTAGTCGGAATTAATGTTGCTACCAGGATAATACACATACACCACAACACCCACATCACAACATAAACAAACAAAACTACACACATACACAACTCATACACACCCCCCTAATTATATATAGTAACTCCGAGATCGCACAAACACAAAACAAAAGCCAACTCACACACATTCTCCGACCCTCACACACACATCAAACACATCAGCACACTCACACACACTCTAACTCCCACTCAAAACCCTTAGAAAACACTTACCTGACATAACACCTACATCCACACATGGCACCGCGCACCATCAAAACACAATCCCGGACATTATGCAGCATAAGGTCATAACCACGAATTCGACATATATTCGAGTTCGCGATTATGACCTTTCGCTATTTTTAACATTCGGCTTTATAGTCTCGAGATACTGAAATTCGACATTTCAGTAATTCGAGGTTATAAAGTGTTTCCATGTATATATATATATATATATATATATATATATATATATATATATATAGGTTTACTATTAGAATTTCGAAACAAACTCTGTCAACTGTACTATTGTCGAACACGGAAGTTCAAAAACGGTAATATCGATGACAAAAAAACAACCTAGGAACGGGTTTTAACATGGGTCGAGATAGGGGAGATGTTTGTAGTTCAGAATAACACTGAACAACTATCTCAACCCATGTTAAAACCCATTCCTAGGTTGTTTTTTTGTCATCGATATTACCATTTTGAACTTCCGTGTTTTTTTTACCGTTTTTTTATATGTGTGTGCATTTAGTTATATATATGTATGTGTGTGTGTGTGTGTGTGTGTGTGTGTGTGTGTATATATATATATATATATATATATAATATATCTATATCTATATCTATATATATATATATATATATATATATATATATATAATATATAGAGATAGATCGATAGATATAGATATATGTGTGTTTTTTTTTCTATACAATGTACAGTTGCAGGGACAAAGAGAAAGGAGTAAAACACGTAAGTTGTTGGGCCTACACAGATTTTCACATAGAGCACTATGCTGTGAAGTATGGTTTTGGATCTCTGGATGCAGTTTGCAGGAAAACTTTAAGCAAGATGTGCAATATTCCAAAAGGCCACAGAGTACGGCCTTCCTTTTACAGTGACTCGTATAAAGGTAGACAGGGAAATTATGAAGGAAAAATTGATGCACTGTACTCATGACACTGTAAATAGCAGTTCACTGCTGTGCGCTTACTTCCTGACTTGACAAGTTTATTTAGTACAGATGAGAAATGGATGCTGCAGTCCTCTAGTTACTGAAGGTTGTAAGCCTCTTAAATGATGTTTCATGCAAAATTCACAGATTTCCTTCTTAGTTTTGGAGAGACCATAGCATAAGTTGTAATGTGACAATATGAAAATATCTACTTCTCTGAAGTCCAGCCCAACACGAAGTGACTCTGGCTGACAAAGTTTGCAGATGATTGCAAGTTGGAAGCTATTATTAACTCCCCAAGTGATGTTGACATTCTACAGAAAGGCCTCACTGAGTGTCAGAACCATGGCCTTAAGCTCAATGCCAACAAATGTATCGTCATCCCCCTTGGGAAAAACCCGGTTCCCTTGAATTACCACATCGATGGTAGTCCACTGAACACAGAAGGTGTTATAAGAGATCTGGGAACACAGGCTGACAGCAACCTCTCTTTTGATCACCACATTGCCACTGTGGTCAGAAAGTCCTTCTATGTGGCTCATCTCATTACTAAGAGTTTTGCATCCAGGAAGAAAGAGGTCATTGTCTCCCTCTACTCTTCCCTCATTAGGCCAGCCATTGAGTACAATGCCCTAAACACCTGCAACAACTGAAGAGGCCACAGTAGCACCTCATAAAGAGGATCCTAGGGCTTAAACATTTGTCCTATATGGACAGACTAAAAAAACTCCAACTATTCTCTGTCTCATATCGCCTACTTAGAGACAATCTCTGCTTGACTTACAAAGCCATGTCTGACTCAGCTCTGTTAGAAATGCTACATCTAAAGAAATCCCAATCCCTCCACACCACACGCTCCAGAGACCTCAACCTCATTACCACAATCAACAGAACATGCTGGAGGGACAGGTTTATAACCCAGAGACTGCCCATGCTCTGGATCAGACTTCCCATACATGTCAAGCAGAGCACCTCACCCCAGGGATCTCTCCAGTGGCTTTACTTGATAGAGGCACTGGGAACTAAGGTCGGGTGCCACGATGCCAGGGTAATCCTATGGGCTAGGCTTGTAAAGGCTCCAGGGCCATTAGCCTAGTACACACCTTTGAACCTATGAACTCTATTTGGCTGAGTAGTGCGTTGGTTGCACATTAACAACTCAATAGATGAGCAGTTTAACATTATGATTGAAAATATGCACAAAGACAGGAGTGGCAAAAAGGAAAATTACTAATGCAGATAAAGGAATAGAGAATTGCTAAATAGTTTACTGTTGAATTTGAGAAGATCATAGTAAGTCAAAAATGCATCAGTTATATGCATAATGCAAGTGATACTTAATTTCCCAAAATATACAGTTGCCCCCCCCCCCCTCAAAAAAATGTCTTTCACTGCATGGCATGGACTGTAGAATACGGTGAGTTTTCAGTACATTCTTCTACTGTGCCAGTATCATGGAGTCAGGTTTGTAAATTACTGTTTCGCTGTAATTTAAAAAATGTGGAGCTGAGTAGAATATCAGTAAATTACAGGAACTGCATGTTACAAGACAGCTGTTTCTCAGAAAGAAATGCTAAAGCAACAATACGTTACATACAAATGTTTTGTAGACATAACTGGGGGTAAATCAAAAGTCACTATTAGTAAAACACAGTGACATAATCAAGAATTTTCTGAAACATGCTTCCAAAAATTAAATTGAAATTGTTTAAATAAATAAATAAACCTTTCTGCTGCTGACAAACTGAGTAAATAAATAAATAAATAATTCTTACTGCAGGCAGAGGGGAAGACATTTAGATGGGAAGTCCCTTCCTTTCTATTGTAGCTGTCAATTGTAATTACAATTTTAACATGAGGAGGGTATAGTTCAGTGGTAGAGCATTTGACTGCAAATCAAGAGGTCCCCAGTTCAAATCCAGGTGCCCCCCTGGCATCCGTTTCAGAGGTGTTGGACATGCTCCACTTAAAGAAATCCCAATCCATCCGAGCTACACACTCTAGGGACCTAAATCTTGTCATCAAAATAAACAGAACATGCTGGAGGGATAGAGATTCCTGTCCCAGAGACTTCCCATACTATGGAACAGACTACCTATTTATGTCAAACAGAGCTCCTCATTAGCACTCTTCAAGAAATGTCTTGATAATTGGATGGGTAATAGGAAATTCACCCCTGGGATCACTTCTGTGGTTCTGCTTGACAGGGACACAGGAAAATCATTTTCTTGGGTGGTAAAAGCCAGGGTACCTTTTTGGCTAGGCTTGTATAGGCCCTAGGGCCAATAGCCTAGTACCTACCTATGAACCTATGAACACCTCTGCAGTAGTGTGAGGGGGGGACTGTCAATTCAGGTTGGCCTACAAAAGAACACTGAGAACAAAGGCCTCCAATTTAGCTACTTCTGTGACTGCAGCTAGATAACTTCAAAGTATAGTGTAAATCAAGCCCTAAGCAAAACATAACTGAGGGTGATTAGCAGCAGAAAAGAAGCAGCCCTCTTACAGAAGGAATACAAACTGACAGTGAGTCACAGTGTTCCCATTATATGTCAATGGCATGGGAATTCACAGTTGCTTCCTTATGTCTGGCATGAGTCATAGAAAGAAGACTTGAAATGCTTTATGAGAAAGAGAAAGGGTTGAAGCAAAAGAAGATCACGTTGACATATCAAGCCCTATCTGTAGCCATGTCATGGTAAACATGCTAAAATTACAAATAAAGCACTTAGAGTTATTTTGATGTGTTAAAATAGGTCTGGAAACAAAGACAGACTGAAAAAAACATATTTTTTAGTTTTCCTTTAAACCAAGGTCCACCTGCATGAGTTGGTGGTAGCTCAGATGGATGTAAAAAATCCTACAGCATCCATCAAAAAGTGTAGGGGAAGTTCCTCAAGTATCCGTCCAAGTTTCCCCTAGTAGTATAAATACCACCTTGGGTTTCCTCTGAAAAGTAGCCACTAATCTAGTAAGACTAACCTGGGCAACAAAGGATAAATAAATTAATGCCCTATTTATGTTGCAAATAAGATTTAGGTCTCTAAATTAGGCAGCTTTGATGCTCTTTGCTTTGCAGTTGTGCAACAGGTCTATCAGAATGGGATCAGAGGATGCTTTGTAGGCCAGGCATAGATTACCTCTAAGCAATTGGTAGGAGACTGAGTACAGGGCTAGAGCTTTGAGGTGGTCCATGTAGGCCATTTTTAGACCATTTATATTTTTTTTGTGAGGAACCTCTCTGGATACTCCAGTTACTGCATATACCTTGTGTCTTCTTCCATGCCTTTATTAAATCTATATTGTTTTAAGCAGAACCATTTCTCCTGGAAGGGTCAATGAGTCTGAATTGGCTGACTTCAGTCCTCCTTTTTATATCATAATTCACAATATCCACCGTGCGGGGATAACAAATGTGCTATCAGTACATAGCCAGTCACGGGTTCAATACCTTGGACTGGTAGGTGTGTGACACAAGCATGCTTACCTTTTATTCTCCCAACCCACCCCGACTTATCTTTGCCTCTGTCTGCCTCTCTCACTCCCTCTCTGGTGGATGTGGAGATTTACACCTGCTTTGCTTAGGCAGCAGCATGTGTATTGTCAGTGATGCTCATGATCAGCTGATGGCCTCTGCACAGATTACAGCCCTCTTCTAACTGATTGCATGTGGAACAGCTGTGGTAACATTCCCATAGCCAATTGCATGGAAACACACTCCAATATTTAGGAACATCATGTTGGTGTTGGGCCTTTTCATTCACTGTGAGCAGGAACTAGATCTGTCATTTGGCAAACAGCATCACAGATGGATTGGGGACTTATCTCTGACAACATACACTGTGGAAACAGGCCAACACACAGGAGGGGGATGTGCTTGTCCTGACTACAGACTGTAAGTGCTGCTATACTGCAGTTGGGGTAATATTGGTTTAACAGGGTGTGTGCGGATATGGCTGTCCTACATGTTTTAATATTTGTCATGTTGGTGCTATGTTTATGAGGAATCCCCATCTGTAGGGTCATCTGCAGACTGGGCAGTGTGTAGTGCCTTGTGTTCCTTGTGTTACCCACAAAGCACCTATCTTTCAACTGCAGAAGGTAGTGTGAGGATTGCAGTCAGTAGATGGTGACAGCTGGGAGAGGTACTGACATCATATCCCTCATAGGACATATGTTGCATCACACCCTGTAATGACAGGAAATGTATGAGGTCATCACAGTGACATGTCAATATTGGCCCTGTGTTTGTGCCTCCAGCCACAACCCTGTCAACCTTTGTACATATGTCATGCAGTAGGGGGTGCACATGTTCTATACACCATATTCATTGACAGCATAGCTGATAACAAGCCAGTGAGATATCAGACTGCTACATGTTATGTATAGTAGGGGTTATACTGGAGGACATAGCCTGGACATTCTCTGGTTGTGTGTACAGTACTGAGTATATGTAAGTCTGGTAATTGTTGACAGTGTGTATATAGTGCACATGTACCTTGGCCTGTGCAGAGACTGTGGTAGATGTCATTGTTCTTGGTCCTGTTCTATCTGATGTTACATGCTGCTCCACTGTATGTCACCCTATCAGCTCATGTTTGTAGTTGCGAATGTACACATGTCCCAAACCACAGACAACCATTGGACCACACTGTGCAGCGGCCCAGTATATGTAGGGTTGTTGTGTGAGTGGCTCATATAAGGATGGTGTACATCAGATAGTCCATATACTGTAATAGTATGCTAGCTTACCATATGTGGCTGTGGCTGTGTTCACATTGGTTGTGGTTATGCACTTTCACACAGGTCTGTTACTCTGTGATGCAACATGCCTGTAGAGCTTGCTATCTATGCAGGTACATGTGTATTCCCACATAGGAGATGTAGCCGAGTGTTGAGTCAGTCTGCCTGTAGCCTGCACTATGCTGTGTTATATGCCTAGCAGCTTACTGTACTTATTCAGTGAGATGTCATGTCCAGATACTTGCCAGATGTACTGCTGCCTGGCCACCATAACAGTCATTTATGTCAGACAATGCAGTGGGATGCTGCTCAGATGTATGTCAGTAACTAGTGGATAGTATGTGGCCATGGCACCTCTGTACCAGCAGTTATTAAGTGTCAGGACAGACAGGGATGTATGAATGCATAACCTATGGGGGCAAATGTATACCAGTATGTACATGTTATACCCATCTACATGGCTGTTAACATCCACATTGACAGGCCTGGTCCACATGTCTTGCATGAAGGGTTTCTGTGTATACCCCTGGACTGACCTGAGTGTGTCAGACTGTCCACATATATTGGCCACATCACAGCTGTAGTCCACAGGGGTGTTACTGTGCCAGCAGTGGTACTGTACTATGATGACCTTAGGATGTCTGTAAGTAGCCAATGGCACACATGTTAACAGCAGATGTGGCCTCCCACACACACTATTTCCATGAAGACAATCCCGATTACAGTAGCAATAGTCTACAAATATACATGCACTACATACGTGACATCCCCTTGGACTGAGAGGTTGGGACTATTGGGGCTGAGGCAGGGCTCCACTCCATGTGCAGGACATATGGTGAACATATATGTATATATAAGTATACATATATCCATATAGATATGTACACATTTACATATCTTGCTTACTGTATGACAACAATTTTACACATATGTGCCTGTGTTCCAGCCTCTGTCCTCCATCTACATACCGGGCTTTGCACATATGACATACTGTCAGGGGTTGTATGTAGTGGGCGGTGTGTATGTCATGCTGTCATTCCTGCCATCACTCCACTGCTGTTGTGTCCCCCACATATACTGGGGGGTTGGGGCCATATATGTGTGGGTTTCACCTGCACAATACATGTGTGCCCTAAAGCACTCCAGAGGCCAGTGTATGTAACAGTGGTATATGGCCCAGTATTAGTGAGTGTAGGGGGGCATCATGACTAACCTAGGCTGTTACAACATGTGTGGGTATCTGGGATAAGCTGCCTTAAGGTATCTGGATGTACTTTACCATACAATCCACCTTGGGTAAATGCAGGCCTACTGCCTCCAGCCATATGGGATGTTCTGTTAGTGTGATTGTGATGGTGTCAGGTATGCCTTGTTATGTAACAGATACATCCCATTGTGTCAACTGGGGTCTGTACCCCCTAGAGATTGTGTACAGAGTGTAGATAGAGGCTGCTAACCTATACATCTGCATTACGTACTGTTGATTGTCTGGTATGCTGTGGCCCAGTCTGTCATTACTGATGTACTACTTGAAGGCCTCGGCCTGGACAGCAACATATGTCAACCTTTCCAGACTACTGTCTGAGTATAACTTTTTCACAGTTGCATTACACTGTTCATATGGATGTCAGTGTCTAAACAGCTATATGACATGGCATATACAACTGTCATAGTACACAAATAAAGCTTTCACATTCATTTATGCACACCTGTGTGTGGTGTTATACCCTTTGATATCTCTGTGGGTATATGTTGCAGGCTATGAATGTCATTCATATGGGTGGCTCATAGAGTTTCCAGTTGGTAAGGTGGTGACTGTAGGAATACTGGTTGCTCTATATTGTGTGCATGTACTACATATGTATATTACTGTACAAATCTGTGTGTGTGTGTGTGTGTGTGTGTATATATATATATATATATATATATATATATATATATATATATATATATATATATATATATATATATATATATATATATGTATCTGCATATATGTGTCTGTGTATATGTATCCTAGGGATGGCCATGTTGTGCCTGGTCTTGGTTATGGGATCTGCAACACTTGGTACTGTATTACAGGGGGGGGTCATGCTTGGCTGGGGGGGTCTACCTATTCGTACCAGATGTATATTGAGTGAGTCCTCTCATCCCCATTACCGTTGCATGAGGACATATATCTTTTATTTCCCCATTGTTATCTACAGATGTATGTCCGTATATACCTATATACATATATATATATATATATATATATATATATATATATATATACATATATGAATATGTTGTACGTGTTTATACATTAATATATTAACTCACACACAGACATCTACATGTGTTGGAATACACTCTCTGTACTGTTGAGTGACTGGGCTGGATGATATGCTTGTGAATACATCAAAGATATTTATATCTGAGATTGCTTAGAGATATATCACTTTGGCTATGGTACGCAGGGTCCTGTTGTTGCTGGGCAGAACATGGGCCATTGGATACAGAGTAATTAAGGCACTTTATAAAGCAGTTGTGAGTGGGTTTGCACAGGAGTAAGCACTTTTAAGTGGCAGTAAGTGGGTTTCAGCCTGTTTGCGTGGGGGTAAGCACTGCCTACACAGATTAAGCAATTTTGCAGCTAACTGAGTGTGAGAAAATGTAACCGGAAGTTAGCAGTGCTTACCACCGCTCACAACTGCTTAAACGTGCCTTAATCACTCCGTATCCAATGAACCTTGTTCTGCCTAGCAATACAATAAAACGCCTCAGCAAGGCTCAGACTCAGGACCCTGCACACCACAGCCAATGTGATTTACCACTAAGCCATGGCAGATATACATAAATCAGATGTTATCACAAACATAGCATACAGCAAAAGAAGTCAGCAGTACAGGGTATGTACCTATACATGTAGATGTAATAGATATATACCTCTCCCGCTATTACATCTATATATCTATATAAATATCTACATATATATATATACATACATATGCATACAGCTATACATATATACATCAAGATATATTTACCTGTCAATATATCTATATACAGCAATATATGTATGCATATATCTATCTATATATATATATATATATATATATATATATATGTGTGTGTGTGTGTGTGTGTGTGTGTGTGTGTGTGTGTGTGCGTGTGTATGACAGAAGCAAAAATAATTGAAAGTATTGAAATGTAGTGGGACTTGATCTGATCAGAAATGTGTCATATTAACACTTACAGTATTGAAATGTGACCCTACTACGTCTATCTATGTTGCATAGCAATTTATTTTTATTACCTGTTTCATTCATCAAGGTATGTTCCTCGGCCTCCACTCTACTATTTTCTCCGGTGCACCCAACCAGCACCAGCCATACGTTCATCTCGTTGTTATGCAACCACATTGTTACCCTCCCCATTACCCCCTGCCCCCCCTTGTGCAACTACCTCCACAAGGCAGTCTTATTACAACCGGTCCATCCAAACCTGACATGCCTCAATCCATAATGTCATGGCCATTGCTCCCTGCAAACCCCAGCCCCCATATGCACATTAACCATCCATCCTCCGGGTGCTAGGGCAGACTCTTCACACCTTTACACATTGACCTCTCTCCAGTGCTAGGGACCCAACATGCAAAGGATGAAAGTCTAAGAAACAATCAGTACGCTACTGATCTTAGAGGAGCACTTAGACAGTTCCAGGTGAGTGGGTAGTACTTCTACAATAATCTTTTTACAAGGGATAGAGGTGAGGGGAAAGGGAGATAGGGTCATAGGGGCGGTAGGTACAAGATCAGTCAGATGTAGGACAAGGAGAGTAAGAAAAAGGAGATTATAGCAGTAAGCTGTAGTGAGGGATTGAAAACTGGAGAAGGGGATATAAGACAAGCATGTAAAGGGTGCTACCTAGTGGACAAATGTAGAAATTAGAGTTGGCTGAGAAGGTAGAAAGGTAAAAAACGGAAAGGTAGTGTTTAGTAACAATGGAGCAGAGTGGTTTATTTATAGGGGAGAGCAGGGCCTGGCTGCTGGATACCTAGCTTGGGAGAGGGCCTTATAAACACAAACCAGAACAAAGCGATAAAACAGTTCAATACACTGTGAGGTTGGAAATAAACTTACTTCCTTGAGTCCTTTTGAAAGAGGGACTTGGAGAGTTAGACAAAACTTATCCCTGGAGTGCAGCTCAGATAGCTGGGTTTATTAGAAGGGGGTCCCTTTTGACCAGGCTGGTAGGTTCTCGGTCATTAAACGAAGGAAGGAGGTTGGGAGTTCCTTGATTCCTTCTGAAAGAGGGACTTGGAGAGTTAGACAAAACTTATCCCCGGAGTGCAGCTCAGATAGCTGGGTTTATTATAAGGGGGTCCCTTTTGACCAGGCAGGTAGGTTCTCGGTCATTAAATGAAGGAAGGAGGTTGAGAGTTTGTGATGACCTGGAGGGCCAGGGACACACAGCAGCCAAGGAGAGTTGCAGGATAATAAAGATCTGTTTTTGTTGGTTTTCACAATTGGGACGAACCTGTCTTGGTTTCATGAGTAGATGTAGTGAGTCAACAGTATTCAGCCTACTGGTAGTATCTGGCCACCAGTCTGAGAAGCAGTGATATGTTCCCAGTGATATGGTGTCAAGGCCAAGGCCTTCAAGTAGTACAACAGGAAAGACAGACTGGGTCACAAGATAACAATCAAGCAACAGTAAGTAATACAGATATACAGGCCAGTGGACTCTAACTACACTCTGTACTCAATACCTAGGTGGAAAAGACCAAGGCTGATGATGGAATGTATCTGTTACATAACAATATATAACTGAAATCATCACAATTGCACTGACAAACAGAACAGGCTGTATGGCAGTAATCAGTTTTGCAGCAATGTTCACAAGGTGAAATGTATGGTAAGCCAGCTTACTACTAACATACTTCCCATATTGTAACACCATAGGTTAATTATGGTGCTCCCATCCCCATAGACTGACTTGCAGGAGCATATAACAATGTTACATACACTGACCTCTACAGTGCAGAGGGGCACACATGTGTTGTGCAGATGAAGCCCATATATATATGGTGGATATGTTCTCTACACCATTATTCATTGACATCATACCTGATAACAAGCCAGCCAGATAACAGACTGCTGGACATGCTGTGTATAGTACTGGCTTTTGCTGAGGACATGACTTGGACAGTCTGTGGTTGTGTGTACAGTACTGTTGTCTGTGTACATAGGGCAGGAGTCTGCAACCTTCAGTATCCCAGGAGTCATGTCTGTCCCCTCACCCACCAAAGTAAAGTCATTGGGAACCACAACAGCTAATTGACCACTAATATGAAGATAACACTGCATATAGGTTTCAAATATTGTTATACTATATATGAAAGAACTAATTGTATCAGAGCAATACCTAACATCCATGATTGTATTCCTGTGTTGGCCCTGGTTGATCACTGTGTGTGTTTGTGTGTGGGTGGTGCATTACAGTGTCCATTAATCCTCAGAGGTACAGGGAGCCACTACAGAAGGTTGTTAACACCACATGTGGCTCCAGAGCTGCAGGTTGTAGACCCCTGAGTTAGGAATTTGAAGACAATCTGTGTATTGTGCATACGTACCTTGGGCAGTGCACAGACTGTTGTAGATGCAATTGTTCTTTGTCCTGTACTATGTGATGTTAAATGCCGCCCCACTGTATGGTACCCTATTTGCTCACATGTCTATAGAGCCAGACACATGTGTCCCATACCACAGACAGCCAATGGACCTCACTGTGCCATGACCAGTGTATGTACGGTTACTGTGTGAGTGGTACATATAAGGATGGTGTTTATCAGATGGTCATTATACTGTCATAGTAAGCATGTGTAATCATATACCCTGTTGTGGAATATGACTGCAGAACATCCTACTGCTGACACATGTACACCTACAACACAACTGGATAACATTATAGAGACCGCAATCAAGCAGAGTACCTAACAGCTGTAATGCATCATTGCCTGACGACTACACTACCTGACAAATGTGCCTCACACCCTACCCCATACAACATGTTATACTGCAGTACTGTGCTACACTGTTGTACAGTCACCGTGTGCATCAGAACCATATCAGCCTGTCCCTGCATCGATGGTATGGATGACAGGAATGGGGCACAGGTATCATCATATGCACAGGGTGTGGTGTTGGTTTGCCAGAGGCCAAGGGTGGTCCATACATTTGACACCATGTGTGTGGGTGAGAGGTGTACTCCAGGGAGCGTGCTGAGGTGATATGGTGTGTATAGGTATGAGGTTGCCCTAGGTGTGTTTTTGAGAGGGTGTGGGTATGCATGCACACAGTTCTGTCATGTGGCTGCCCTACACAGGTGTTTATGGACAGCTGCAGACCGTACCTGGCAGGGTGTGTAGTTCAATGCCTCTGGTCATGGGCACATGGACTGCACCTGCCAGGTGTTCCATGGGCATATCCAGCTACAGCCCTTGATGTGCTACTCTCACCTGTGGATGACATTTGTCTGCTGGTACCAGGCCCCTCCTGGGACTGGCCAGCACCATGTGCACAGGGCCTGCTGTGGTGTGGTGTGGACAGCACACCCCCCCACACTGCCGGGGGTGCTACTAACCACTACGGGAGCCCCTTGGTGTCCTGCTATGTCCATGTTGACTACTACTGATGGTGTTGCTGCCCTATGTCCATTGGATGTCGCACCACTCCCATCACACTTTCTAGCATGGACAGACCAAGGTCAATGAGGGCCATCATCTCATCAGACCATCTATCCATGAACTCAGTTACTCCAAGGATGGCACTAGCATGTTGTTCACGGGTGTTGTTATTTGATGATGTGAGAGCTGCCCTCTGCAGCCTGAGAGCCTGTCTGTGGTAACTTTCTGTACCTGCCTGTGCTGCCATGACAGCCTGAAACATGCACCTGGTGGTAGCACCTATGTTGCTTCTGCCAGGGACATAATGTCCAGTTACCCTACCACGAGCACCCTGGGGCATCTGCCTATGTGCTGCCCTGCTGGACAACTGGCTATGCCTGCTGCAACTGGACACAGCAGGCATGGTCACCACACTTTCCTGTGCACTTGCACTGAATGCCAGCTGTCCTTCTGCTATGGCCACTGGTGATGGGGCGTGTATAGGCACTGAAACTGTGTGCGGGGGTGTGGTGGTTAAAAGGGGGATGTCAAATGTATGCACAGTGTTGTCCCCTGACAATCCAACCTGTGCCTCACCATTAGTATCATCATCATCATCTGTGTCTGTATGGACACCTACATCAGATCGTTTGCAGGAGGGAACATAACCCACCTCGCCACCTGTGGGGAGAACAGTAAATGCACTTTAAAACCTGTACATCATTGCCTAGCAGTACACACACACACACGCACACACACGCACACACACGCACACACACGCACACACACGCACACACACACACACACACACACACACACACACCTGCATTATACCTACCTGTCAATGGCTTTCCAGTCAGTCCCACTTGTATGTCCATGTGTTACCCAATCCTGCATCACACTTGCTAACATACACACATTGATACCACTCATTAACATCACAGTCCTACAAATGGCCACACAAGTGACACAACACAAGCCCTGTTGCTACTTTAGCTGCCTGACCTGTATGTGGTGAATTTATATGGCCTCACTGCTGTAATGCGGTATGCACCCTCTGTCTGGCCAGAATTATGTGCATGACCCCTATATGTGTGGGGTACTATGTTGCATCCATAATATCTCCCACTGGTCTGTCATGAGTATGCAAAGCTCAGTACATGCCAGATATGTTGCTCCGTCAGCCCATCATGTGACAACTGTAATATTTGGATACACTCCCTGGTGCTGACTAGTACTTCCACAATGCATCTGTAGAGCTGCGTACATGGCTTGTAGGTGACCTCTCTGCTGACTGCAATATTAAGTGTGTACCTGGAGTCTACCTTCCCTCTGGATGCCTGTTCCATGCTACAGACCATATTATACTATTTGCTGTCCTGTGAATACACACATGAGAGGTATTCCTGGTGTGTAATGTGGCAGTTCATATTCATGTCCTGCATGGTCATAAAGGGAAGTACAGCCATCTGAACACACCACATAATCACAAGTGCTTACGTGGACACACACACAAACACACACATGCACACACACATCCTACATGCATCTACCTCCCTCACATTCAACAGAGTGACCCTGCATGCAACCTAAATAACCACCAAGAGGAATGCACACACATACAGGTGAGGTTGCACATTGATCGTACACACAGTCACCCAATTACCCATCTGCCAACATGCAGAACATATGGTACAGAACAGCATACAGTTCAGCTATAGTCAATCCATGCTAGCAACAGTATACATGTGTGTGATGCTTGTGCTCTGTCACTAGGTGATGCCCCTTCCCATGGATACCACTGCACCCATGTACACAGTATTGCTGTGCACCTGTTCTGCACCCTGCCATGTACTGTTTGCCACAACTCACAGGTGTACAACCACTTGTGGAATGTGTAGTACTGTGTCAGTTATGTCAGCTTTACTTCTCATAGCCCCTATGTTTTTCAGCAACACATACCTGGGATGATATATGGACAATTGTCATTGCTGAATGCCTGATGCCTGATGTACAGCTGTCAACATAAACAAACCATGTATGACCACTGCAATAGTCTTACACTAAGAACCATCAGTGCATACCATGGCTATGGGGGATGTATACACCTTTATTTATTTCACACACACAACCATGATCTGCCATGGGACCACATCACTGCATATCTTAGCAGTACATGAGCCTGGTATGTCACATATGTCCTGTACTTTCACATACAGTGTCTACAGATGGTGTTAAGTCTGCAGCTGCTGACCACAATGCATACACATGTGGGCATGACGGTTTATCACAACTCTTGTTGTGTGTACTACAGCAGTCATTCCTCCTGGCAGGGGTATACCAGCGTGGGCCATGTGCATTTGCCAGTGTATGTTCAGTCTGCCTTACACATGTCCCCTTATTCTGCATGATTGCAAGGTCTACTCATGTGCACATCCCATGGTGTTTACACACTGCCATCACTATTGCTGTGTGTGTAGGGTTATGGCTGCCACAGGTTCTGACCATGAGTATGTACAGAGAGAGCCACTCCTACCATCCTTAGTTTCCCAGCTGCAGTGCACTGGTGTGTCATGCTGTGCCCCCACCCTCCTTCTGCTCTTACGCAGATGCATGACAAGTAAGCCCTACACATGTGTCACTTTGCAGTGTCCCATACACTGAACACCACATGTTGCAGCCTAGACCCAAATGATAATGTGGAGTACTGTAATGCCTTATGCCATAGTGCAACTCTGCAGCAGTTGCCATTGTCCTACAGGTATATACACTGCTGTTGCACTGTATATGGGTGTTGTTCAGAACATGTCTACCACCAGTAAGTTACTCCCTGTGTACACATTCTGCAATGACAGGATGTTAGCATGCACCTGTCTGACATACCCTTCCAATACCCCTGTCATGCTGTCCCCTGTGACACCGTGCATTTCACAGCAACAATACATGCACATGTACAGCATGCATTCAGGGTAGGTGTGTTAGATGTGTGCATGGCATATACCATCACCATTACATACTTGTTGTGTTGGCAAGCATCTACATAAAACATACTCACCAGTTACAGGCTGCTGCCTTGTTGTTATCCTGGAGGGACCTACATAAGAGGGTGAGAGAAGAAAGGTTAGTGGCCACACCTGTGGCAGTGCTACAGGCTGGGTGCAGTATTACCATACATCAACAGTACATTCCCACAATACTACTAAATCTGGACATCTGCTTATCACTACACTGCAGCAACACAATATATCTATGACATGTCAGATATGCATGTTCTACCTGTACCAATGGAGATGTTTACACAACAGTGGCCTACTGATGTGTCTTTACCTGCACGCTCCTCAGCCGTTGTGTGGGTGACACCCATCTCCACGATGTACGGCAGTTGTTGTAGACTGTTAGGATAGTCAGGTGCCACGAGGCTGGCCAGAAGCTCCTCCACATGTGTCGGGGGGATGGATGGCATGGCCCCCCATGGCAAGGTGATCCCCCCAGACTTCAGCAGCACGGCACCGGACATGGTGAAGCAGGTCACTGCAATGATGCTGGACCTGCTCATATGTGCGATTGTGATGTCTGACATCATTGACCCTGTGGAGTATGTCTTTCCACAGGGCAGACCACTCATGCAGCTCATGTGAATGCCTGCCAAACAGCACAGCATAGTGCTGGATCATGTATGTGAACAATATCTCGTTTTTTTCATTTGAGAATGAGGGCAAACATACATGTGCCATAGGGTCTGTAATACATAAAGATGTACACAGGTCTGAGCAAGTCATACAGCAAGGTTACCACAGTTCTTAATACACATCTCTGTCACCCCCACCATATCAGCTTCAACTGACTGTACACACAACTCATTAGTTATGGCTACAGCTTAACTAGCAGTTGGACAGATATTGTATTGTACCACACCTTCTGCTATGTGACTGTAGCCATGTCCCCTGTGTGGACACTATCATTGCTGGCCTGTTGCACACTATTCACCTGCATGCCATTGTCAGGGCTACTACTGTTACATGTATGGCAGTGGTATGGCTGATCTGTGATTGCTGCACATCTGTCAGTCTGTGTTATTGGGGATATCTGTGCATGGTGTTTGACATGTATCAGGATAGTGTAGACTATTACTACCACCATATGTTCTATAACAGTGACGCAATAATATGTATATGTTCTGTTGGCCAGCAGATCCATCTCTCCACAACTATCTGCCCATGATACCTGTCCACATCACATGTGTGCCCCAACATGGGGCCTCCTCATGTAATGTTACAGCAATACCAGCAAGTGGAACCTCCCAGGGCATGTTGTCCCCCCCCCCTCAGGGCACACAGACATGTTCCTGTCCCCTGGGCTCAGGTCTAGGGTCTGTGCCATACCGGCCTCCACAGACATGAGGGATGTACTACATCAATCTGAAGGACATAGTACACATTCACAGGGCCAACATGCTTGTCCTGCTCAGCCTCCAGACCAGGCACCTTAAGAATGTGGACTGGTGTTGTAAGTAGCATTGGGTGGGAGGCTTGTTCCTATTGTGGCTATTTTGGGGCCCATGGGGTGTTCACATCACAGAACACACACACCACCCACGGTGTTTAGCCACCATATGTGTCACATACCACCCCTGAAGATTGTCCTCTATATCTACAACTCCTGACCCCCTCCACATGAGTAGCTGCCATACTTCCTCATATTCCCATTCCATACTTCACGGATGGGGGCTATGTGGTGCCAACAAGGGAATAACATGTGACATACCCCTCCATGGTGCACACACTGCCAGCTGTAGATATCTGTGTGTATTGCTATGTGTACTGCTGCCTCGCACATAGCACGCATCACTGTGGTAGTAATATAGGGGACATGTCTGTATAGACATATATGTTTCTGTGTGCGTTTGTATTTATGTAGACATGTGCATATAGGTATATATCTATATATCAAAGCAGTCACCAGGTCTGTGGAATAAAAGCAAAGCAGGTATCTTTAAAATAAAATTTATTGTCAAAAAACAGACAATATATATTTGTTGGTCAGATTAGCACTTTCACTCATAGAGCTTCTTCAGATCATGAATAAACAGACCAAATACATTGCATAATACATATGCTATCCTGTTCAACTTGTGAGCCTATCACATTCATTCACTAATCAAGCCTTAAAGTAAAAATATCTAAATCTCTCATATTACAGAATACATATAAAAAATACTTCTGAGTATATTCTAAACACTCATAAAAAATGGAAGAACATGACTATATAGACATCTAAATAGCTAAAAAATATATGCATATTTTCAGTTATACTATATCTTGAAAAAATAATAATAATAATAATGTGACCTTTATTAATATATATATATATTCATCATATTAATATTCATGCCTTTTATTTCATTCATTTTATATTTCTACGTTTCCTAAGCACAGGTTTTATTGAGGCTCTTTCGTTAAGTCCTGAGCCTCTGTCCGCCCTCAGCCTGATTATCCAATTACTCTCTTTACTTTCTGTGTGATTCCTGATGTCACCACCCTGTGTATTAGGTATAATAACCTCCAAGACTTTAAATAAAAATGTATGTTGGTCCCCTTGTTGGGTGACATGTTTCGCTAAGGCATTATGTAGAGATTTCTTTCTCATATGGTATACATGTTCTCTAATTCTCTCCTTGAACAGGCGATTGGTTTTCCCAACATAAAAACAATTACAGACTTGACAGACAGCCAGATACACTAAATTCGACGTCTTACAGTCTGCATCAGCTTGTGTGTTAAATACTCTATGTAGATCTGGATAAAGGAACTCTGTGCTAGTGTCTATATAGCAACAGTAGCGACATTGCCCACAAGGTTTGGTATACCCATCACGAACCTCTTGAGACATATGTCTGGGGTAGCATAACATCCTTTTTAAATTATATTTGTTCCTAAATAAAAACTGAGGTTTCTCACCTACTACCTGCTTAATGTCATTATCTACACATAAGATGGACCAATGCTTAGTGATTATATCCCTAATAGCTGAATGGTCTGATGTATAAGAGGTGGAAATTTTAACACATGATGACTCCTTATTGGTCCCTTTCTTATCATATGTCCTCAGGGGTCCAAAATATGGGTCCGCTACGTTCAATCTTAAACTTGGAATGTCCATTAGGTTCACCTCTACTTCCTAATGGCTATAGCCTCTCTCAAGGAGTCTCAACTTCAGGTTATCTATCTCTGTCTCAAACCCTTTTTCTGTAGCATTTAGTCTAGAGGCCCTCATCCCTTGGCCTTTGATGATATTCCTGAAAATATGTGGTGGATGCATACTTGACTTCATCAAAAGGGTGTTACGGTAACAGGGTTTATGATATACACCTGTATTTATTAAACCACACTCTAACTTCTCTATACATAAATAGATTTTTTATAATTTTTTACCGTTGTTTTGTAGACGACCTCTTTATCCTCTGGAGTGGAGGAGAAGGACTCCTCGCCCCATTGCTCACCATGATGAATAACTTAACAGATTTCCTTAAATTTACAATAAACTACTCTCAGTATAGGATAGAATTCTTGGATTTATATATTCTATATGGTGAGAAAATAAGTAAACATATATGCATATATTTTTTATATTTTTTATGTTTCTACACAAAAAACTTTTTCACACCTTTCATTTCTCATTAATTATGTCTGGGTGATTATTTACTTGGAACAGTTAGTATAACAATCTTTTGTTTACCCCATATATAGGTATATGCTAGCCTAACCATAGCCAACATTTATGTTTTAATTAGACCTATACTCTTCCCCTTTTTTGTATTTATACAACTATATATACTAACTCCAGGATCGCACTACAGTGAGGAAAAAGGCATATACCTTTTACTTTAATGTGTTAGTGTTATGAGTTTCAGTCAAATGAGTTTTCAGTCTTTTGAACTTTCAGTGTTTTGGTCTCAGTCAAATGAATTTCAGTCAAATAAAATTTAGGTCATATGAAGTAGACTCCACAGAATATATGTGTGTGACTGAGAGGGAGGATAGAGGAATGGTGAGACTGCAAGGAGTAGAGGTGGCAAAGGTGGATGAGTTTAAATACTTGGGATCAATAGTTCAGAGTAATGGTGAGTGTAGAAGGGAGGTGAAGAAGAGAGTACAGGCAGGCTGGAGTGGGTGGAGAAGAGTGTCAAGAGTGATTTGTGACAGACGAGTACCAGTAAGAGTGAAAGGGAAGGCCTACAAGAGGGTAGTGAGACCAGCTATGTTATATGGGTTGGAGACAGTGGCATTGACAAAAAGGCAGGAGTTAGAGCTGGATGTGGCAGAGTTAAAGATGTTAAGATTTGCACTGGGTGTGACGAGGGTGGACAGGATTAGGAATAAATATATTAGAGGGTCAGCCCAGGTTGGAAGGTTTGGAGACAAAGCCAGAGAGGCAAGATTACATTGGTATGGACATGTGCTGAGGAGGGATGCTAAGTATATTGGGAAAAAGATGCTAAGTATGAAGCTACCAGGTAACAGGAAAAGAGGAATGCCTAAGATAAGGTTTATGGATGTGGTGAGATAGGACATGCAGGTGGGTGGTCTGACAGAGCAAGATGCAGAGGACAGGAAGAAATGGAAACTGAGGATCCGCTGTAGCGACCCCTAACAGGAACAGCCGAATGATTCAGTGGTTTATTTGTTTTCAAGTCTATGTGTTTGTGTATATCAATCAAAGAAAAACAAGCAGATGGATGCTGTAATAAACACTTATACAATGGGCTCCTATCTTTCTTGCACATAAGGTAAAGTGTAATTCTAAACTTTCAAGGAAGAGATGCCTGAACTATATAAAAACTTCCACACTGGCATAATGTTAGCGTAACTACAGTGGGGCAAAAGGGGCAACTGTCCTGGGAACAAAGTGTTGGGCTGGGCGCTATTGGGCATTCAACATTGTGATCACTCTTTAGTCAAACCTGTAGAACAACAATTTAGAAGAGAAAATATTTTTTTTTTAACTAAAACCTGAGCACAGTAGTTCTCTGTGCCAGCAAGGTATAAATATACTGTAGCAACTGTTTACTACATTTGTAAGCAAGCGTTTTTCTACAATTTAAATGAAGAATTTTTTTGAGGAAAAAGGGTTGGGGTAGGGCACAGAATCGGGACCTGAATGGCTGGGGTAGGAGGGGGGTGATGGGAGGAAGGGTTGTGCAGGCGGATTGGCTATTACAGGAACTGCAGAAAACATTGGGCAAGTTTTGCAGAAGTTCTTTTTTTGCCTTTCACTTGAGGCAATGGGGTGCTAGTTCAGTCGACTGACACAGGGAACTGGTTGATCCAACTATGCTTATTCTATTAGATATATAACCGAAAGGGTCAGGTTTACTAACAGCTGCACACTCATAGAAGTAAAAGCCCCACCTGGGGTCAGGGAAAGAGGTACATCAACAAAAAAGGTTTCTGTTCAATATACTGTTGGGTTGTCTGTAATGCCCAAGGGATCATCTGCAATGTCTGTACAGGTACCTCAGGCACTTTCCACAACTCACACATATGGCACACTTGTGAGCTGTACACCAGGTTTGCAAGGGGTGACATTCCTCAAGGGCATCTAGTGGGGGATACAGGTTATGTACAGTAGCCCTAGCTCATACCACTCATAAGAAACCCACACAACCCCACTAAGCAAGCATACAATAAGGTCCATGTGCAAACTAGGAATATCATAAAATGTGTGTTTGGATTGCTGAACTCAAGGCTCCATTGTTTTCACACATGACTAGGTGCACTACACTATGACCCAAGCACTTACAGTTTATGGCATATTACACAATATAATACTCAGAAAACAGCTTCAACAATGATGACTAGGGGCTGGACCACAGTTTCAGGGACCATGGGTAGGGACAGCAGCAGCAGCAGGTACAGATAAGGAATCTGAGGGAGAACCACTAGCCGCAGATGGTGCTGGCAGAGAGAGGCATGCACAGTATGCCCTGGCTCAGGCTAAGAGGCAAAGGCTAGCACACACAAGCACTCACTACAAGCCTAAAATTCCACATACATACAAATAATTAGTGACTTTCAAACAGCACAACCATTACTTAACCATGTAATGGCTGTCTTTTGATGGCAGACAGGGACAATCCCCAAGGACACAATTTGTACCTGCAGTAATGACAAGGTAAGTGGGAAACATTGTAACAAAAATAATCATGTTATAAAACTGATTACTTTGATTTGGAAATATGTAATATGCCCCTAATCAGAGTATTTCTCTAAGGTTTACAGTAATATCTCTTCTGTCAGATTTTTGCTATATTCACTTACATGTCACAAACAATACTGTGGATCATGCATTTCAAATGACCACCATCTAAAAACATGGAACATTTCAATTATACCTTCATTTACACAACTATACCAAGTAGCAAAACTGAAGTATCTAATGCTTCCAATACTTTACTTACAATACTAACTGAAATACAACAATGTTCAACAATTATATAAGCAATCATTCACAAATGAGTAGGAACAAGAAATCAAAAATGTTTTGACTACAATACATATTGATAAATGCAAGCTTGTGAGTAAGCAAGCATTAGGTATCCACTGTGTGCATCAAACATATATGCAACCCTAAGTCATAAAGACATGTGCAAAGGGCTGGGCACACTCATCATCATTTGCACAGGGTGGGGGTAGGTGGGTGTCAGGAGGATGTGTGCTTATAAGAAACACATATATTAGAATATACAGTGGTCAGGACCAGTAACAACAGATGTACAGCACTCAACAGTACTGTTTAGGTAGCGTGCATGTGTGGTGTGACGTTGTATGGGCAAATGAATTTTGTTTTTCAACGTGTGTGTTTGCATGAAAACAATCAAGCATCTGTGCTAGCATAACATCCTGGCATCTCAGACAGGTGTGAGCCATGCATGGAAGAGTAATCAGTTCACCGTCGTCACTCCTAAACCACAAGAACCACATCTGCCAGGAGTTGCACTGCTACTTCGATGGTCTTGGCTAGAAGTCGGCGTGCTACCTAAATGTGTGTGCTAGTTGCAGGATTGCTGGATGAGCTCTCCTCATGACTATGCCTAAGGCCACAACACCATGACTTACCATGTCTGGGTGTGGACACTGCAATCACTGATGGAACAGTGAAGGTAGTGCCACTACAGGAGTAGGATTTTGTATGGCCATGTCTGCTAACACCAGAAGTTGTAGCAGCTCTCCAGCTATGTGGATACCTGCCCTCCCCATGGCTGAAGAGCTGCTGCAACTTCTGGTGTTAGCACATTCATGTAGCACCTGCCTTTTCTATTTGCTCACCACTCAGCAGTGTGCAAACAGGGTTCACTGCCTACAGAAAAAATTGAAAATTTTATTTTAGGCTGCCTTATTAGAAGAATTATGCCTAGCACTGGTGACAGCCCTCAGCACCATGGATACTAATTACTGCAGAGAGTGCCCCTGACAAGTGTCCATATCTGTGAAAAGAGGTATAAATTAAATGAATTGAATGAAATAAGGCACAGGGTGCGTTGTTCATACCCAGTTTAAAGATCACATTGCACTTATTCTCAATATGTTTTTTTTTTTTAATTTTTTAATCTGCATTTGTTGCCTGCTTGGCAGTGCACAAAGATGGCTCCCTACCTAATGAAAAGTGAAAAATGTAGTTTAGGCTGCCTTATGTAGTGCAAACATGCCTGGTGGCATTGCATAGCTGCCAGCAATCTGGATAGTACTCACTGAAGAAAATACGTCTATCAGGTAATTTTTTGCATGCCATTGTCAGGGCTACTACTGTTACATGTATGGCAGTGGTATGGCTGATCTGTGATTGCTGCACATCTGTCAGTCTGTGTTATTGGGGATATCTGTGCATGGTGTTTGACATGTATCAGGATAGTGTAGACTATTACTACCACCATATGTTCTATAACAGTGACGCAATAACATGTATATGTTCTGTTGGCCAGCAGATCCATCTCTCCACAACTATCTGCCCATGATACCTGTCCACATCACATGTGTGCCCCAACATGGGGCCTCCTCATGTAATGTTACAGCAATACCAGCAAGTGGAACCTCCCAGGGCATGTTGTCTCCCCCCCCCAGGGCACACAGACATGTTCCTGTCCCCTGGGCTCAGGTCTAGGGTCTGTGCCATACTGGCCTCCACAGACATGAGGGATGTACTACATCAATCTGAAGGACATAGTACACATTCACAGGGCCAACATGCTTGTCCTGCTCAGCCTCCAGACCAGGCACCTTAAGAATGTGGACTGGTGTTGTAAGTAGCATTGGGTGGGAGGCTTGTTCCTATTGTGGCTATTTTGGGGCCCATGGGGTGTTCACATCACAGAACACACACACCACCCACGGTGTTTAGCCACCATATGTGTCACATACCACCCCTGAAGATTGTCCTCTATATCTACAACTCCTGACCCCTCCACATGAGTAGCTGCCATACTTCCCCATATTCCCATTCCATACTTCACGGATGGGGGCTATGTGGTGCCAACAAGGGAATAACATGTGACATACCCCTCCATGGTGCATACACTTCCAGCTGTAGATATCTGTGTGTATTGCTATGTGTACTGCTGCCTCTCACATAGCACGCATCACTGTGGTAGTAATATAGGGGACATGTCTGTATAGACATATATGTTTCTGTGTGTGTTTGTATTTATGTAGACATGTACATATAGGTATATATCTATATATCAAAGCAGTCACCAGGTCTGTGGAATAAAAGCAAAGCAGGTATCTTTAAAATAAAATTTATTGTCAAAAAACAGACAATATATATTTGTTGGTCAGATTAGCACTTTCACTCATAGAGCTTCTTCAGATCATGAATAAACAGACCAAATACATTGCATAATATATATGCTATCCTGTTCAACTTGTGAGCCTATCACATTCATTCACTAATCAAGCCTTAAAGTAAAAATATCTAAATCTCTCATATTACAGAATACATATAAAAAATACTTCTGAGTATATTCTAAACACTCATAAAAAAGGGAAGAACATGACTATATAGACATCTAAATAGCTAAAAAATATATACATATTTTCAGTTATACTATATCTTGAAAAAATAATAATAATAATAATGTGACCTTTATTAATATATATATATATATATATATTCATCATATTAATATTCATGCCTTTTATTTCATTCATTTTATATTTCTACGTTTCCTAAGCACAGGTTTTATTGAGGCTCTTTCATTAAGTCCTGAGCCTCTGTCCGCCCTCAGCCTGATTATCCAATTACTCTCTTTACTTTCTGTGTGATTCCTGATGTCACCACCCTGTGTATTAGGTATAATAACCTCCAAGACTTTAAATAAAAATGTATGTTGGTCCCCTTGTTGGGTGACATGTTTCGCTAAGGCATTATGTAGAGATTTCTTTCTCATATGGTATACAAGTTCTCTAATTATCTCCTTGAACAGGCGATTGGTTTTCCCAACATAAAAACAATTACAGACTTGACAGACAGCCAGATACACTAAATTCGACGTCTTACAGTCTGCATCAGCTTGTGTGTTAAATACTCCATGTAGATCTGGATAAAGGAACTCTGTGCTAGTGTCTATATAGCAACAGTAGCGACATTGCCCACAAGGTTTGGTATACCCATCACGAACCTCTTGAGACATATGTCTGGGGTAGCATAACATCCTTTTTAAATTATATTTGTTCCTAAATAAAAACTGAGGTTTCTCACCTACTACCTGCTTAATGTCATTATCTACACATAAGATGGACCAATGCTTAGTGATTATATCCCTAATAGCTGAATGGTCTGATGTATAAGAGGTGGAAATTTTAACACATGATGACTCCTTATTGGTCCCTTTTTTATCATATGTCCTCAGGGGTCCAAAATATGGGTCCGCTACGTTCGATCTTAAACTTGGAATGTCCATTAGGTTCACCTCTACTTCCTAATGGCTATAGCCTCTCTCAAGGAGTCTCAACTTCAGGTTATCTATCTCTGTCTCAAACCCTGTTTCTGTAGCATTTAGTCTAGAGGCCCTCATCCCTTGGCCTTTGATGATATTCCTGAAAATATGTGGTGGATGCATACTTGACTTCATCAAAAGGGTGTTACGGTAACAGGGTTTATGATATACACCTGTATTTATTAAACCACACTCTAACTTCTCTATACATAAATAGATTTTTTATGATTTTTTACCGTTGTTTTGTAGACGACCTCTTTATCCTCTGGAGTGGAGGAGAAGGACTCCTCGCCCCATTGCTCACCATGATGAATAACTTAACAGATTTCCTTAAATTTACAATAAACTACTCTCAGTATAGGATAGAATTCTTGGATTTATATATTCTATATGGTGAGAAAATAAGTAAACATATATGCATATATTTTTTATATTTTTTATGTTTCTACACAAAAAACTTTTTCACACCTTTCATTTCTCATTAATTATGTCTGGGTGATTATTTACTTGGAACAGTTAGTATAACAATCTTTTGTTTACCCCATATATAGGTATATGCTAGCCTAACCATAGCCAACATTTATGTTTTAATTAGACCTATACTCTTCCCTTTTTTGCATTTATACAACTATATATACTAACTCCAGGATCGCACTACAGTGAGGAAAAAGGCAAATACCTTTTACTTTAATGTGTTAGTGTTATGAGTTTCAGTCAAATGAGTTTTCAGTCTTTTGAACTTTCAGTGTTTTGGTCTCAGTCAAATGAATTTCAGTCAAATAAAATTTAGGTCATATGAAGTAGACTCCACAGAATATATGTGTGTGACTGAGAGGGAGGATAGAGGAATGGTGAGACTGCAAGGAGTAGAGGTGGCAAAGGTGGATGAGTTTAAATACTTGGGATCAATAGTTCAGAGTAATGGTGAGTGTGGAAGGGAGGTGAAGAAGAGAGTACAGGCAGGCTGGAGTGGGTGGAGAAGAGTGTCAAGAGTGATTTGTGACAGACGAGTACCAGTAAGAGTGAAAGGGAAGGCCTACAAGAGGGTAGTGAGACCAGCTATGTTATATGGGTTGGAGACAGTGGCATTGACAAAAAGGCAGGAGTTAGAGCTGGATGTGGCAGAGTTAAAGATGTTAAGATTTGCACTGGGTGTGACGAGTGTGGACAGGATTAGGAATAAATATATTAGAGGGTCAGCCCAGGTTGGAAGGTTTGGAGACAAAGCCAGAGAGGCAAGATTACATTGGTTTGGACATGTGCTGAGGAGGGATGCTAAGTATATTGGGAAAAAGATGCTAAGGATGAAGCTACCAGGTAACAGGAAAAGAGGAATGCCTAAGATAAGGTTTATGGATGTGGTGAGATAGGACATGCAGGTGGGTGGTCTGACAGAGCAAGATGCAGAGGACAGGAAGAAATGGAAACTGATGATCCGCTGTGGCGACCCCTAACAGGAACAGCCGATTCAGTGGTTTATTTGTTTTCAAGTCTATGTGTTTGTGTATATCAATCAAAGAAAAACAAGCAGATGGATGCTGTAATAAACACTTATACAATGGGCTCCTATCTTTCTTGCACATAAGGTAAAGTGTAATTCTAAACTTTCAAGGAAGAGATGCCTGAACTATATAAAAACTTCCACACTGGCATAATGTTAGCGTAACTACAGTGGGGCAAAAGGGGCAACTGTCCTGGGAACAAAGTGTTGGGCTGGGCGCTATTGGGCATTCAACATTGTGATCACTCTTTAGTCAAACCTGTAGAACAACAATTTAGAAGAGAAAATATTTTTTTTTTAACTAAAACCTGAGCACAGTAGTTCTCTGTGCCAGCAAGGTATAAATATACTGTAGCAACTGTTTACTACATTTGTAAGCAAGCGTTTTTCTACAATTTAAATGAAGAATTTTTTTGAGGAAAAAGGGTTGGGGTAGGGCACAGAATCGGGACCTGAATGGCTGGGGTAGGAGGGGGGTGATGGGAGGAAGGGTTGTGCAGGCGGATTGGCTATTACAGGAACTGCAGAAAACATTGGGCAAGTTTTGCAGAAGTTCTTTTTTTGCCTTTCACTTGAGGCAATGGGGTGCTAGTTCAGTCGACTGACACAGGGAACTGGTTGATCCAACTATGCTTATTCTATTAGATATATAACCGAAAGGGTCAGGTTTACTAACAGCTGCACACTCATAGAAGTAAAAGCCCCACCTGGGGTCAGGGAAAGAGGTACATCAACAAAAAAGGTTTCTGTTCAATATACTGTTGGGTTGTCTGTAATGCCCAAGGGATCATCTGCAATGTCTGTACAGGTACCTCAGGCACTTTCCACAACTCACACATATGGCACACTTGTGAGCTGTACACCAGGTTTGCAAGGGGTGACATTCCTCAAGGGCATCTAGTGGGGGATGCAGGTTATGTACAGTAGCCCTATCTCATACCACTCATAAGAAACCCACATGACCCCACTAAGCAAGCATACAATAAGGTCCATGTGCAAACTAGGAATACCATAAAATGTGTGTTTGGATTGCTGAACTCAAGGCTCCCTTGTCTTCACACGTGAATAGGTGCACTACACTATGACCCAGGCACTTACAGTTTATGGCATATTACACAATATAATACTCAGGAAACAGCTTCAACAATGATGGCTAGGGGCTGGACCACAGTTTCAAGGACCATGGGTAGGGACAGCAGCAGGTACAGATAAGGAATCTGAGGGAGAACCACTAGCCGCAGATGGTGCTGGCAGAGAGAGGCATGCACAGTATGCCCTGGCTCAGGCTAAGAGGCAAAGGCTAGCACACACAAGCACTCACTACAAGCCTAAAATTCCACATACATACAAATAATTAGTGACTTTCAAACAGCACAACCATTACTTAACCATGTAATGGCTGTCTTTTGATGGCAGACAGGGACAATCCCCAAGGACACAATTTGTACCTGCAGTAATGACAAGGTAAGTGGGAAACATTGTAACAAAAAACAATCATGTTATAAAACTGATTACTTTGATTTGGAAATATGTAATATGCCCCTAATCAGAGTATTTCTCTAAGGTTTACAGTAATATCTCTTCTGTCAGATTTTTGCTATATTCACTTACATGTCACAAACAATACTGTGGATCATGCATTTCAATTGACCACCATCTAAAAACATGGAACATTTCAATTATACCTTCATTTACACAACTATACCAAGTAGCAAAACTGAAGTATCTAATGCTTCCAATACTTTACTTACAATACTAACTGAAATACAACAATGTTCAACAATTATATAAGCAATCATTCACAAATGAGTAGGAACAAGAAATCAAAAACGTTTTAACTACAATGCATATTGATAAATGCAAGCTTGTGAGTAAGCAAGCATTAGGTATCCACTGTGTGCATCAAACATATATGCAACCCTAAGTCATAACGACATGTGCAAAGGGCTGGGCACACTCATCATCATTTGCACAGGATGGAGGTAGGTGGGTGTCAGGAGGATGTGTGCTTATAAGAAACACATATATTAGAATATACAGTGGTCAGGACCAGTAACAACAGATGTACAGCACTCAACGGTACTGTTTAGGTAGCGTGCATGTGTGGTGTGACGTTGTATGGGCAAATGAATTTTGTTTTTCAACGTGCGTGTCTGCATGAAAACAATCAAGCATCTGTGCTAGCATTACATCCTGGCATCTCAGACAGGTGTGAGCCATGCATGGAAGAGTAATCAGTTCACCGTCGTCATTCCTAAACCACAAGAACCACATCTGCCAGGAGTTGCACTGCTACTTCGATGGTCCTGGCTAGAAGTCGGCGTGCTACCTAAATGTGTGTGCTAGTTGCAGGATTGCTGGATGAGCTCTCCTCATGACTATGCCTAAGGCCACAACACCATGACTTACCATGTCTGGGTGTGGACACTGCAATCACTGATGGAACAGTGAAGGTAGTGCCACTACAGGAGTAGGATTTTGCATGGCCGTGTCTGCTAACACCAGAAGTTGTAGCAGTTCTCCAGCTATGTGGATACCTGCCCTCCCCATGGCTGAAGAGCTGCTGCAACTTCTGGTGTTAGCACATTCATGTAGCACCTGCCTTTTCTATTTGCTCTCCACTCAGCAGTGTGCAAACAGGGTTCACTGCCTACAGAAAAAATTGAAAATTTTATTTTAGGCTGCCTTATTAGAAGAATTATGCCTAGCACTGGTGAGAGCCCTCAGCACCATGGATACTAATTACTGCAGAGAGTGCCCCTGACAAGTGTCCATATCTGTGAAAAGAGGTATAAATTAAATGAATTGAATGAAATAAGGCACAGGGTGCGTTGTTCATACCCTGTTTAAAGATCACATTGCACTTATTCTCAATATGTATTTTTTTTTTTAATTTTTTAATCTGCATTTGTTGCCTGCTTGGCAGTGCACAAAGATGGCTCCCTACCTAATGAAAAGTGAAAAATGTAGTTTAGGCTGCCTTATGTAGTGCAAACATGCCTGGTGGCATTGCATAGCTGCCAGCAATCTGGATAGTACTCACTGAAGAAAATACGTCTATCAGGTAATTGTCTCTGTGGCACAAGGTGTAACTGAAGTGAGGTTAGAGAAATAAGGCACATGATGCATTGTTTGATAACTGATTAGAGATCAGATTTTAATTATTCTTAATATGTATTTTTTTTTATTTAATCTGCATTTGCTGTCTGTTTGACAGCATGCAAACAAAGTTCCTTGCCTAAGGAAAAAAAAAAGTAAAAAATTTAGCTTAGGCTACCTTATGCAGTGAAACATGCCTAGCAACTTTGCTATTACCTCAGCACTATGGACAATACTGAGGGAAGAAAATCCACCTGTCATATACCTACCTTTGTAGTGTAAGGTGTAAGCACAGTGAGTTTAGATACAGAACACAGTTGATTAAGGGTTCAAATCCAGTCAACAGGTACTTTTACAAAGGATGTAAGACTCCCATTTCTCACTAAAGTTAGAGTAGGACTGTAAAACTAAAGAAAAATGATAATGTTAAACATGTTTCTTGCAAGCACTGTGCCATTAATGCTTGCATAAGTAAACGTTTCTAGTTAGCATATATCATCAGTGCTTCACATATATCCTCAAGCTAATGTATGTACAATTCCTTAAACATGACAGTGATGATATCTCATTTAAAATTCCCTTGCATCTGTATGATGAGCACAATACTTTTGTTATAATCATCATGACTCACTACATGTCCTAAGTATGTGTTTAGCACAGGTATGTGTTGTGAAGTATGCATGTATGTAACATACCCTAACCTGTATTATTCAGGTCATGCAACCCATCTATCTGAAGTATATTTACAAAAGGAAATACTACCTTTTGCATAGGAATGCATTGCCAGGACTAATTAAAATCATATACATACAGACCTCTGTGAAGAGTATCTCTATGCATTCTGAAATTAGTATATCTCTAATTTACATGGTTAAAGTGTAGTGTTCCTGTGCCAATGTCAATAAGTTAAGCTTCAGTTTTTGCATGCTTTATCCCATATGTTTGATTCCCAGCTGTTACAACAGTATTTTAACATTATGTAATCCCCAGAATCACAATGTCACAGTTAATCCTCTTTCTCCTTCCAACCATCAAGGATTTAAAACCACGCCATTAAGCATTCCTTTGTTGAACATTGTAACCTGTGTCAGTAGTTTGAGCATCACACAAGGCAAAGCTCAATGCCATGTTTCACACCTTTACTGCTGTGTAATGTAAGTAGTGCAATGTGTCTGCTAATCCATCTGCTTTGCACAAATGCAGTTGGCAAGGCTGTGCATCTTTGTGCACAATCGGTTATATGACAGATCTGAATTGGGTATTGATTCAAGCATATTTTGTTAGCTTGACTTTTATAGGCATGGCTGGCAAGGGAGAGAATGGTGCTAAATTTAGAGTACAAAGATAGAGTGTTAAGGAATCCAGGATATTTGCGGTACTCCTCATGAAGTGCTACAGCGATAGACTGATATTGGTGGATTATACCAGGTCTCAGTATAAGGCTGAGACTTGGAATAGCTTAACCAAGGTTGTCTCCAGTGAAGTGGCATTACACATACTGGAGAACAATGCTGTCACCACTATAGTGATCTTAAGAAGCACATGCGAGACCGCTTAAGCTGAGGAGAGGCTGAATGTAGGACTGCAAACACCCCTCAGTTGTGTAAGTATGATGACCCCTAACCTGTCTGTGATATGCATTAATGATCTAGCCAGCCAACACAGTTGCTCATTATGCTTTCATATATATTTCTTTTCTTTTTGTACTGTACAGCTGCAGAGGAAATAGCTGCAAACTATGAGGCACACCAAGAGAGATTAACTCACCTCAGAGAGGCACAAGGTAAGTATGACTAGTGTCCAAGTTCAAGGTAGAAATTTCATTTCATTTCATTTCATTCCCTCAGTCACTAGCATCTTTAGCATGTATACCTCAGTCTTGAGCTCAAGCATGCATGCCTTCCTGAATAACTCTTGCTGCTTGCATTAGACAGTGAGGACACCAGATTAAATGTGTAGGGGTTCAATACACAGCAGCAGAAATTGCTTTTTATTACTGGATAAGTACTTCTAAAATATTAACTGCAATAATATGTCAAGAATAATTTAAATATAGTAATTGCAATTATTAAATTTTAATGCATATATTCTATCCATCATATGAAAATAAAGGCTGCTCTTTGTTTTTGACAGCTGTGAGATTTGTTTATTTTATGACACTTTTTTAAACCGGAAGCATGTTCATTAAATTATTACTTATGACATAAGCAATTATACATTGATATAAATGAGAACAAATCATATTGACATATTTTCAGTTGCAAACATTATACATCACTTATAATCTATCCAGTCATTATCAGTCAAACATTACATAGCTCATTCAAACCCTGCCTTCATTTAAACCTCATTTCTCCTCCAAAACATTATTCTGCATGCATTTTTCCCATAATTCCGTTTTTTTCTATGTAATTTGCTCCTACTCTTTTCTAAAGATTCTATTTCCAGTTGTTTTATCTATGTTACTCTGCTAATATATTCAGTTGGTTTAGACTTTGATTTCCATTTTCTAGTACTCGCTTTTTTGGCAGCCACCATAATTAGACTCAGCAAAGTTTTACTATGTCTAGGCAACTCTGATTCTATATCATAGCTCAAAAAACAATTTCCTTAGTTATACAAATCTGATCACCCAGAATTTATGATAAAGTACTCTGCAGGGATTTTTTTAAAGTCTACCAACTCATTACACTCACAAACAATATGTTTCTAATTACCTCTTTCTTCCCCATCATACCTCCAGCATCTGCTATCTACCCAAGGAAAAATTCTTTAGCTATGCAAACACTTCTAAGCAAAGATCCTAAATCGTCTTGCATATTTGGGAGTCATACATATATCTCCCCATTGTTTCTTTTTGAATTGCTTATTCAGTCTCTCTTCCCAATCCTTTCTAACCACCTCTGACTGATTCTTATAATTATCATGCATTATTTTATATACTCTATTAATTATCCCTTTTTAACAGTAGCTTCTGTTCTACATTGTCCTATAAACTGTAGCAGTGCTTTCACTTAGGATTCTCCCATGTCTTTCTCTTTGCCTATACTTTGATATCAATCCTTGATAGGGAAGGCAATCTCTAGACTGCAGTCCAAATAAATTATTGGCCTGTTCCCATTTTATTACCTTCCCATCTCTAATTATTTGCTTCCAATACGTTGGTTTCTTTGACAGTTTTCTCAAGTAAATTTCATCCCCTTCTTGCCTATTGCCTGTATCCGTAATTGCAGTCATTCCTATAGGCAGAATCTCCTTTCTCCATTCCTGTGTTGTCTAAGTTCTTAGAATACTTTCTGCTACTTTATGAATATAATATCGCTTCACTCTTTTAATTTCTCCAAGTCTTTTGGGTTTCTAATACCATGACGGGAATGGACCCCATTCCTAAGTCAAAGTATGATTAAAGTTCATGAAATTAGTATTGTTTCACTCTATGATGTCAGCCAAAAGTGCTCTTCGCAGCACCCACAGTGTTTCCAGTAATGACTCCTTCTGCAATTCATATGGGGTTATCTGGATTGATAACATATCTGAATACGATTGTAGATTCTTTTTTATAAGACCCTTTGCTCCTACTACTATTGGAACTGTCTGGGTATCTTTCCTCCACATTGCTCTCATTTCTGCCTGCAAATCTTGATATTTTATGACTATGTCTCTCTGTACACAAGACACTGTAGTCACTGGCTGTGATGATTTCAATGAGCAAAGCTACTTTTGTCTTCTTTTCATGGACCACTATATCTGGTTTTCTAGCATCTATCTTTTGAACTTTTGGTAATGGGTGATCCCTTGTGATGTAGACTTCATTTTCTATGATACTTTGTGGCTCATGTTTCCAGTGTTTTTCAGCTACTTTGCTATCATAATGTTTGCATAATCCCCAGAACAACTGTCTTGCCACATTATTATGCCTTTCAGTATACAGTCCTTCTGCTATTAGTATGTCACAACCAGCAAAGAGGTGTGTAACTGTTTCTAATTCTGTTTTACAAAACCTACATTTGTCTGTTTCTCTCACATGTTCAATGGACCTTGTAATCCAGCATGTATGTAGCCCACTATCTTGGGAAGCCAATATTAACCTTTCATCTCTTGGTTTAAATTTGCCTCTTTTTTACCATTCCTGTGTCCGTTCCTGATCAACATGAGGTTCTCCCAGAAGTTCTCTATACTTGAATCTATATTTATGCATGTTCCCACATTTCTTGTCTTCTCATCTGGTCCTTGCCTTTATATTCTGTCTTTTGTTTTTTTGGCACACTCAGTTGCCGCCTGATTTTTATCTACTAGTTTGATTTCCATTCCTACTTGACACTGATATGCTTCTTCTAGGTTAAGCAGAGAAGTCATCTTAGATTTATTCTCCTCGTGTTTCAAAACTTTCACTACATTTGGGTCTTGTAAGGTCAGCAGATATGTGTGAAGTCCCACAATTGCAAATCTATACATGTAATCAGTTTCAAGGAGGCCCATCCCTACCGCGGAATGGGGAATATATAGTCTTGCTATGCAGTCATTTTTATAAATCATTTAGTGAGCATGAAGCATCATTCTTGTTTTCCTATCTAATCTGTCCAACACGTTTTGGGGCCAGTCAATCACTCTAAGACTGCAAGCTAGGACAGGAAGAGCAAACTGGCTTATAGTCTGGATTTTGTTCCTAGATGTCAACACTGTTTTTCAGGATTAATTTAAATCTTCTAAAGTATACCTTACTAAGTTTTATTCACATTTGTTCATGTTTTATTGTTGATCCTTCATTAAATCCCAAATATTTATACATTCCCTCTTGCTCAAGTTCTTTTATATCACATTCTTGTCCCAAACTTATGTTTTTTTGGTGCTGCAGTAAAGGTTGCTTTTGCACATTTATCAAGGCCAAATGACATTCTTATATCATCTGAAAAAGTTCTGACAATTTGCAGTTGTGCTTTCAATTCCTTTTTTGATGAACTATACAGTTTTAAATCATCAACAAGTCTAGGAGCTAAATTATAGCCAAGGTGTAAGCTTTAAGTAGACAAGGACAAGGCAAAATAGCAGCGGTGACAGAGAGTCACCCTGGAATATCCCCCTCTGAATTTTTTCCCTGGGATAATAATTTGTCCTTCATCATGGCTTAATTACAAAGTGGTCTGCCAATGTTTCATGGTCACTGTAATGTAGTTGATCAGTGTAGGGTATATTTTATACATTTTAAGCACTCTTTTATCCATGAATGTGGGATACTATCAAATGCTTTTTTGCAGTTAATCCATGCCATACTTAGATTCTTAACCTTTTTACAGTTCTCCACCATGATTTTATTTAACAACAAATGATCCTTTGTTCCATATGACTTTCTTTTATTGTTCTTTTGTTTTACTGTCATAATTGAGTTTTCTTCTAAATGACTATAAACTCTGTTGGCATCAATTCCCAAGTATAGTTTATACGTCGGCAGAAGGCAAGTTATTGGTCTATAAATTTTAGGGTAGCTTGAAGGTTCACTCTTATCACTTATTTATTTATTTAATTCTTTATTTATTTCAGTTTGATAACTGGGTAAGTCCACTGGGCCAAGAAGAACCCATTTTCAGTGGAGGCCCGGGGAGAAAAGCTCCAGTAACAATGAGAATTACAATATAAGTAAAAAATATTTAACAACAATAATTAAAACATGCATATTAAGCAGAGCATGTAAGAAATGATGATGTTACAATTAACAAAGTAGGAAGAAAAACATAAGCATGAGTATATAGAGTATCTGTAGCATTTGTAGATAAATACTCAGTACACAAATATACATTCTGTAAGAGAAGTAAAACTTGGTAAGAATGTACAGATGCAGGCATTGTATGTCAAAGAAATGACGGGAGTTCAGAAAGAAGTATTAGAGATGACATTCAGGCATAGGATGTTGTCCCATGCTGGGGTTAGTAAGTTAATTACATAAGAAGAAAATGCTGTTGGTATAGGCTGGCAGTAGTGTTGGTAAGCAAATAACTTGTAAAGAAATACTGCAAGCACACAGAGAATTCCACAGGTGAGTAATTTCACGACAACAGTAAGAGTGTTTACATGGAAGTTTAAATAGCAGGTAGTGGGATGAGGGTAGGATGCAGTCCTTAAGGTAAGCCATTTCTAGATAGTTTTTACAGGGAAGTAAAATAGCAGAGAATGAGATGAAGGTAGAAATGCAGTCCTGCAGGTAATAACATGAGGACAAAAATGCTGTTTAGTGGTGGTTGTAAAGTTGGTAAGACAGGAGAAAGGTCAGATGGTGGTATTAAGCAGATTTCAGGAGCTGAAAGGGAGTGTCAAGGGGGGAGGCTAAAGGGTTCAAGTAGGGAAGGAGCAGGGACAAGTCCATTTAGAGGACAGGTAGGCGTGTAGGAGGGATTTAAAGTTGGGGAGGTGTGGAGTAGTACTCCTTTTAAGTAGGAGCATTGTTTTTCCTGTTGTTAGCCAGGTTGGTGTCTGTTCAAGGTGTGCATATAAATAGTTCTTACTCATAGCTAAATCTTCGTGCAAATGTGTTAATATTTTTAACTACAAATTAGGTACTGCATCTGGGCCTGGGGTTTTCCAGTTAGAGGCTTTTAACTTTGTTTCAATCTCTCTGGCTGTTAATTCATCCCATTTCATATCCTGTACATTTAAACTTCTTATTTTTCTTTTACTTCTTTTATCCATTTAGCATCTTTGTTATGTTCCACAGGATCTTCATAGATACTTCTCCAAAATGTATCTATTTCTTCTTTTTTTGTCAGTCTTTCACTTCCTTTTACCTTGTTTCCCAATTCTCTATAAAACCTTTTTGGGTCATCAATACATTGCTTATTTTGTACTATTTATCTGTGTATCTTCTAAGTTTTTCTGCCTGTGCTGAAATTTTTAGTTTATTTGTGATAGTGCATGATAGATCCTGGTCTGTTCTAATACTGTGTATTGTTTTTATCACATTTATCTTTCTTAGTATTTTTGTTGATCTACTCCTTCTTCTATAGTCTTCTAACAGTCACACATCTTGTCTTAATTGCTTTATAGTTTTCTCTTTTCAATGCTTCCATGATGGTATTTGTTTTCTCCCCTTCCTCTCCCTCACTACCTTGTGTTCTTGTGGTAGAACTTTATCAGTTATTAATTTAGCTGCACAGTAATATATCCTGTTTACTTCTGTTATATCGCATAGATCGCTATGGACAGTCCTAATTACTGTGTTCATTTGTTTTATCAATCTTCTGACTTTTTTTTTTACCTTCATGCAGGGTAATTCTTTCATTGATCTTAATATCTCTACCTATGTCTATTAAATCAAGCAATTCTTCTCTTAGCTCATTTTCTTCCAAACCGAGGGCACATCTCTTGTTTTCCATTTCCTGCGGGCATTCTATAGAAAGTTCTCTAGCATCTTCCTGTGGCACATTCTCTTCAATTTCATCCTGTGCCATCTGTTGCTCTGTCACATGGGAACTTACTGGCCTATCACTCCTCAACATTGACTCCATCAGTGTTTCCACAGTTTCCTGTTCCTTCCCTTGCTGTCTAGCTTCAGGTGAATGTTTATACTGGTCTCCGGTGGAAGGCTACAAAATATCTTCATATGGCACCTGACCAATTGCTTTCTGTTCCACTGGTTTCCCCTTACTTTGGATATACATTGCTTCATCCTGTTGTGGTGCTTACTGAATTAGATTTTCTACACTGAATCCTTTACTTCGCAGGTACTCCACAACCTCAGTTTCTATTTCTATAATTTCTCCATTACTAATCTCCTTTTCTACTTTTCCTCTTTGTCTCCTTATTTTTCGTATTGTAAAGTTTTCCACGTCCTGATTCCTTTGTCTTATTTCTCTTCAAATAGCTTTGGTGCTGCTCTTTTTGTTTTGGTTAGTTTTGCTTTGTCCTTTGTATAAATATTACACCATATTAAATCTCTTTTTCTTTCCCATGTCCATATTTCTTCTTCAGATGTCTCCTGATCTTCCTGATTCTCCTTACTTTGGAGACTCACTCCATCATGCTGTGATGTGACCTGTGTTAGACCTTCTAAACCAAATCCTTTACTTTGCAGGCACTTCATAACTTCAGCTTCTACTTCAACTTTTTAACTTCTACTTTACTAATCTTTTTTTCTATATTACCTTTTTGTGATATTATTTTTTATTGTGAAATTTTCCATATTCGGATGCCTTTGCCTGTATTTCTCTTTGAATATCTTTTGGGCTGCTTTCTTTATATTGATTAATTTGGCTTTCCTCCTTTGCAAAATATTACATCATATCAAATCTCTCTTTCCCATGTGCATATTTTTTTATACTTTTCAAATATCTCTAGGTTTCATTGTTTATATTTTCACACTTCCTCAGATGCTTCTTTTTCCAAACAGATCAAAAGTTATTGATCTATATACTGTTTTTCATAAATCTGTTGTATTAATGAAGACAATTTTTCATTTGAAGCTTCTGACAGTTTTTACTGTTGAAATATTTTTCTTTCCTTTAATTTTTCTGTTAATTGTTTTGTATATCTTGTGGCTGGAAAGTCTGGACTTTTTGCATAATAGTAACAATACACACATCAGTTTTTATGATTTTTGTGGACTACTACTTCCTTCTACAAAAGGGGGCCATTCTCCCCTTGGCCTGGCCCCATTGTAGTAATGTTTCTGTATTTTGAGGATTCTACACTGTCATCTTTTCCAGTCCTGGCACCAGTATGCCTTCCAGGATTTTGCATTTTTTCATCCTGGGTCTTGTGCGCCAAGCTCTCTTTTTTAATTTTTAACCTACTTCTGTCCATAATGTATGCTATATAAATGCAGTCTATATATCAGTGTCGTCTTGGTGAGATTTTGTGAAAAACAGGGTCCACTTCATGAAGGTACTCAACAAGACTTGAGGATGAATTCAATTTCAGCAATAATACTGTCCTTTACTTACTGACTTATCATCTCTCCATTCGGACCCCATAATATCCTGTGTGGCTATTGTTATTCTCCATAAGGATCTGAATCCAAAATCCCTGTCTGTCCCTGTTTCTTGAGCTTCCCACCTGGTTTTTCATCATACCTTTCTACTTCGAACTATAGGTTTCTGCTTGTGATTTGGATAGGAGCCTTAACTGTGTAGCTCTGAGGTACCCCTTCAAATCAGATAATCCCAAACCACCATGTTCTGATGGAAGGATCATCTTATCCCACTTGTCTCTTGCCATCTTCCCCTTCCAGATAAAATTAAATTCTTTATTAATTGTTTTGCATAACTTCTCTGGTTGATAAAAATATGCCTGATCTATGTATAAAACTAAAATGACTAAAACATTTTCAGTGCATGCATTTTGCTATCCATATCCATAACACAGAGCTTCCAGTTTCTCAGTTTTTGCATTATCTTTTGCTTAGTTTCTTCTCACATATCCTCAGCTGCCATAACAGAATCATTTTTAATCCATACTCCTAAGTAGTTCATTTTATCATGTCCTCATAAATATGGGTATTGTTGAAAAAATTAATGTGTGGGCACATAATTTACAGCTACTGCCTTTATTTTAGCCTCAATAATTGCGCATCCCAAAAGACTTGAAACTGTCTCAAAATGCTCCACAGCACTGAAATGTCCTTTTCTGGTTTTATCTGGTATAAAATAATATCATCTGCAAATAAAGCCAGCTTTTCTACTAGTTATAGCCTTGAATTTCCGAGTCCCTTATTTTCTTTGCCAACGGTTCTAAATATAACACAAACAAAGGAGAAAGAAGACAACCCTACCTAGGTCCTCTCCTCAAAAAGAACTTATCAGAGAAGAACTCGGCCAATTTAATTTTTCAGCTCCGATCCTTCATATAGCTTCCTAAACAATCTTATAATTTTATCAGGAAATCCAAATGCTTCCATTCCCTACACATAAAATTCCAGTTTACTCTATTAAATGCTTTCTCTGCATCAAGACCTACCAATAACAGAAGTATTTTCTTACATTCTGCTCCCCTCTGGATAATCAGTGTTCTATTAATAAAAACAATAACAAAACCAGCCTGGCCGGTTAGAAACCTATTCGCAAGTGACTGCATCTTCTTCAAATGATTCTATTCCACCGGGACAAGGCAGTCCTACACGCACGCTATCCAGTTCGAATGAACCCTTGATGATGTCAATGGCCACTGGGAGTGGCGACAATGGAGCCGTCAGTGTTGTCGACAATGGAGTGAGCATTCGATCCTTAACTGAATGGATCAACGAGGGGAGAGAATGGGACATTACAGGAAGTAACCGATAGACAAAGACAAGCCAAATGAACCAAAAAGGAAGTACCACAAGACTCTGACAAAAAATATTAAATTGTGAACTCTAGGAGCGTGTCCTCCAACCTTCCTGCTGTTGGAAAATAAAGGTGGTGACGAAAAGTGTAAATCCACAAGAACAAGTTTTAGAAATTCCAAATGGACACAGCTTCCACGCAATTCTTTTATTCTTGATACCAGGCAAAAAACAGTTCAAATAAATCCAAGCGCTTTCGCCTGAGCAGTCTCAGGCTTTTTCAAGGTTAAATTGAGTTTATGGCCGTACTGCTTATATATTCAGGTTAATAGGCCTGTTAAAATCATTAATTAATTACAATCAACATTTAAAGTGCAACAGTGCTTTACTAAGAGCATTTTGAAGTTAGTAAATGTTCTTCCATCACTCAGTAAATTGTGCATACACCAAAAAATGCATTACAGTATGTTATACATTGAAACATTAAATACATCTTGTTGACTGATATGTTTAAAACCATAAAAAATGTAGATTGCTTGAATTTTTGTGTAAACATATATTTTAAATAATTAAAAAATAGTAAATTACTAAAACTTTAAAAATGTATTACATTTAATTCTTACACTAAAAAAAGACAGATAGTAAGCCTTGCATAAATTGTGTGTGTGCAAGTGTGGTGCATTAATTTCTAATTATTCTTTTTCTATAACAATTAATCTACATTAAATAAATAATTTTTGTTTTTAAAAAAATTTATAATGTTTTTCATATTAATGCCACAAAGTTAATATAATGGGAACCAATGATGTTAAAATTCAATAAGTCATAATTTGTTTCTTTTCACCTTCAGTATACTATTGATGCTAATGCTATCATTCATTCCCGGGTTTTTAGAAGCATCTAATCTAAGCTGCCAAATTAACTCTCTGCTTTTTAAATAACTTTCCCAATCACCTCCTCGAGGATCCAGAAGGACACGTTCAAGTACAAAAAATTTTAAAGACATATTAGTGCATGCTAAAGAGTGCTTAAAGAATGCATTTGAAGTTTTCTTTTTTTCTATTTCATATATATGTTCATAAATTCTTTTTTTGAGCATTCTAGTAGTTTTCCCTACATAGAATCCATAACAAGATAGGCAAATACCCAAATAGACTACTCCTGTTGAATTACAATTATAGTATCCTGTTGTTTTTAGTGTGCAATTCCTAGATGGTAAAAATATTTCAGCAGCATCCAGTAGATAATTACATTGTTTGCACATACCGCATTTGTATGTGCCATTTTTCCTGTGAGATGAAAGGGTGTTCATTAATTGTCGTGTACTAAAATTTTGTTCAAACATCCCTTTCAAGTTAGTATCTCGTTTTCTGGTAAATGTTAGAGTCTTGGGTAAAAAAGTTTTAATGTCTTCCTGTGCGGTTAACAAAGGCCAAAATAAATGTAAGGTATTCTCTATGTAGGGTGCATCACTAGTATATGTATAGATAAAACTTTTCTGTGTGTCTTCCTGTCCTTTTTTGGTGGTCGTAGAGAGAGGAAGTCCTTTACTCAAAAGAGGTGGAAATGTTGAATCCCTTTTCTTTAGCACCTCATCTATACAAGAATTGATTAATTGTATAGGGTAACCTCTTTCTATGAACATATCTGCTAAAAATCTAGTTTCCTCTAAGAAAGATTCGAGTGTGCTGCATATCCTAGACGCTCGAATCAATTGACCTCTGATGATCCCCTTTTTTGTATAAACAGGGTGTGAACTATCATAGTGCAAAAAAGTGTTAGAGAAAGAGGACTTCCTAAAAATTTTTGATTGAAAATGTTCGTTCTCCTTGTCTTTGAATAATAAAATATCTAAATAATGTAGAGAATTTTTACTAACTTCATAAGTAAAGGACAGAAAATTAGTAGTTGAATTCATGTAATCAAAAAATTCGAGAAATATCTCCTCAGAACCTCGCCACAGTATACATATGTCGTCCAGGTAACGTTTGTAGAATAAAATGTGTTCTTTTCATTTAGTGAGATGTATAAATGTTTGCTCCCATTTGTGTAAAACTGTATTAGCATAAGATGATGCACATGGGGAGCCCATTGCTACCCCTTTGTTTTGTCTAAAAAATTCCCCATCAAAAAAGATATAATTATTATTCAAAATTATATCCATAAATTCAATTATTAAATTGATCTGGTTGTTACTTAGATTGGCTGCATTAGTTAAAGTATCTGAAAACCAGTCTAATCCTGTGTCATGAGGTATACTTGGGAATAATTCAAGTATATCTATTGTTATCATAAGTACATCTTTGTTACAAATGTCTGGTGGGATGCTGGCTAAGAATTCCCAAGAATCTCTGCAAACATACGGGAGCTTAGAAACTAAAGATTTAATGTTATGTTCTACATATTTACCTAAAGGTTCTGTAATACTGCCAGCACCAGCCACAATAGGCCTAAATTTCAAAGGTTTTATTCCTTTATGCACCTTTGGTATGCCAAATAATATGGGAATTTTTGGATAGGACACATTTAGATAGTTAAATAATTCCTCATTTATCACCCCTTGAAGTAAGTGATCATTCAAGATGTATTTTATGTTGGCATACGCAACATTTAATTCATTTTTAGATACTTGCTCATAAGTATCAGTATCCTGTAATATGTTGTGCATTGCATTGTCGTAATCAAACAGGTGCATAAGTACCATTCCTCCCCCTTTATCAGGTTTCATGACCCTGATCTTTTCTTTTCTTAATAAATCTATTATTTCTTTCAAATATGTAGAACATAACATTAAATCTTAACTAATGCAGCCAATCTAAGTAACAACCAGATCAATTTAATAATTGAATTTATGGATATAATTTTGAATAATAATTATATCTTTTTTGATGGGGAATTTTTTAGACAAAACAAAGGGGTAGCAATGGGCTCCCCATGTGCATCATCTTACGCTAACACAGTTTTACACAAATGGGAGCAAACATTTATACATCTCACTAAATGGAAAGAACACATTTTATTCTACAAACATTACCTGGACGACATATGTATACTGTGGCGAGGTTCTGAGGAGATATTTCTCGAATTTTTTCATTACATCAATTCAACTACTAATTTTTTGTCCTTTACTTATGAAGTTAGTAGAAATTCTCTACATTATTTAGATATTTTATTATTCAAAGACAAGGAGAATGAACATTTTCAATCAAAAATTTTTAGGAAGTCATCTTTCTCTAACACTTTTTTGCACTATGATAGTTCACACCCTGTTTACACAAAAAAGGGGATCATCAAAGGTCAATTGATTCGAGCATCTAGGATATGTAGTACACTCGAATCTTTCTTAGAGGAAACTAGATTTTTAACAGATATGTTTATAGAAAGAGGTTACCCTATACAATTAATTAATTCTTGTATAGATGAGGTGCTAAAGAAAAGGGATTCAACATTTCCACCTCTTTTGAGCAAAGGACTTCCTCTCTCTACAACCACCAAAAAAAGGACAGGAAGACACACAGAAAAGTTTTATTTATACATATACTAGTGATGCACCCTACATAGAGAATACCTTACATTTATTTTGGCCTTTGTTAACCGCACAGGAAGACATTAAAACTTTTTTACCCAAGACTCTAACATTTACCAGAAAACGAGATACTAACTTGAAAGGGATGTTTGAACAAAATTTTAGTACACGACAATTAATGAACACCCTTTCATCTCACAGGAAAAATGGCACATACAAATGCGGTATGTGCAAACAATGTAATTATCTACTGGATGCTGCTGAAATATTTTTACCATCTAGGAATTGCACACTAAAAACAACAGGATACTATAATTGTAATTCAGCAGGAGTAGTCTATTTGGGTATTTGCCTATCTTGTTATGGATTCTATGTAGGGAAAACTACTAGAATGCTCAAAAAAATAATTTATGAACATATATATGAAATAGAAAAAAAGAAAACTTCAAATGCATTCTTTAAGCACTCTTTAGCATGCACTAATATGTCTTTAAAATTTTTTGTACTTGAACGTGTCCTTCTGGATCCTCGAGGAAGTGATTGGGAAAGTTATTTAGAAAGCAGAGAGTTAATTTGGCAGCTTAGATTAGATGCTTCTAAAAACCCGGGAATGAATGATAGCATTAGCATCAATAGTATACTGAAGGTGAAAAGAAACAAATTATGACATTGAATTTTAACATCATTGGTTCCCATTATATCAACTTTGTGGCATTAATATGAAAAACATTATAAAATTTTTTAAAAACAAAAATTATTTATTTAATGTGGATTAATTGTTATAGAAAAAGAATAATTAGAAATTAATGCACCACACTTACACACACACAATTTATGCAAGGCTTACTATCTGTCTTTTTTTAGTGTAAGAATTAAATGTAATACATTTTTAAAGTTTTAGTAATTTACTATTTTTTAATTATTTAAAATATATGTTTACACAAAAATTCAAGCAATCTACATTTTTTATGGTTTTAAACATATCAGTCAACAAGATGTATTTAATGTTTCAATGTATAACATACTGTAATGCATTTTTTGGTGTATGCACAGTTTACTGAGTGATGGAAGAACATTTACTAACTTCAAAATGCTCTTAGTAAAGCGCTGTTGCACTTTAAATGTTGATTGTAATTAATTAATGATTTTAACAGGCCTATTAACCTGAATATATAAGCAGTACAGCCATAAACTCAATTTAACCTTGAAAAAGCCTGAGACTGCTCAGGCGAAAGCGCTTGGATTTATTTGAACTGTTTTTTGCCTGGTATCAAGAATAAAAGAATTGCGTGGAAGCTGTGTCCATTTGGAATTTCTAAAACTTGTTCTTGTGGATTTACACTTTTCGTCACCACCTTTATTTTCCAACAGCAGGAAGGTTGGAGGACACGCTCCTAGAGTTCACAATTTAATATTTTTTGTCAGAGTCTTGTGGTACATTACAGGAAGTAACAATAGACCCGAAAGAGGTACCATAGACCAACAACTAAAAGACTTTGAAAAAGAAGTCTTGAAGTTTCGCAAACTTCAGGTCAAGAATTCCTATCTAAAAGAGTGCCTACGAAGGCAACAAGTACCAAAAGGACTTAGGACATGGAAGTATCCCACAGGTACTGTTTCAGGCTCTGAACTATGTATAGAATTGACTGCCATGTTCAATAGACATGGATGTGAATTATTGGAAGTTTTGATACAAGACAATGACAAAAAAATGCAGAGTTTGAAATCTATTATTGACTGTATAAATGAAGGTTTATGCAATGATTTATTATTTCACACAACAATTAACGATTATAATGCAGTACTGGTGAATGTGGACAAAATTATTATGTCTATAAAAAACAAAAAAATGAAAAAGCTTGACAGGGAGAAGAGGGAATATGAACAGGGGAGAGCATAACCCCTTGTTAATACCAGGGGGCATGTAGGCGAGTATGTTAGCAACGACAAGGGGAACACCAGTACAGCTGTCAACACCAATAGTGAAATGAATGAACATAGGGTCCCTTTAGATGTAGGACCAAAAAGGTCAGAACACCTTCAAAATCGAAATTGCCAACATTACAATCAAGGGGAGATGGGCAATGGCAACTATCAGGACTTTCACATGAACAGGGGCAGGAACTACAGGGGGAGGGGATACGCGAACAGATGGTAGATCAACCAGAGGAAAGGGGAGATGAGACTCACAACATTATTTTGAATAAAAACGGGGATGTTAAAAATTTTTATTATACTGACATAAATATTTCTGGTGAATGAGCTGATTTATTACAAAAGGGGCTTAACTTTGTGCCTAAGAGGAGACTTAGAATAAAGCATTCTTTACTTGACCTTAAAGTTTACACTAGAAAACTTAATTTAAGAATGCAATTTGAGAACACTATTCAACCTAGTAACACTTGCATATGTTAAAAAACTAGTGTTTATAACCCATCTTTATATCCTACACTTCAAGTATTTGAAAATCTTTGTATGGAACAAATAAGAAAAATACACAAGAAAAAAATGGATGAAGATGGAAATAATTTATCAGACATGGAAATAGAACTGCTAAATGAGATTGCAACAACAAATCTATAAGGGTTATGAAACCTGACAAGGGCGGTGGGTTGATTATTATGGACCAAAACAGATATGTTGAAAAAATGTTTGCACTTTTGTATTCCGATTCATATGAAGAAGTTTCAAGGAATCAGTTAAATATATTGTATAGAAATATCAACATTATTTTACAAGACCTACTGTTTAATGACCAAATTTCTATTGATGAACATACTTATTTGGTGCAAGAAAAACCCTGGATACCTACCATTTTCGGTATCCCCAAGCTTCACAAATGTATAAACGATCCCCCTTTTAGACCCATTGTGGATGCAAAAGCATCGAAGATGTTTAATTTGGCCAAATGTATTGACAACAACTTGAAACATACTTTGGAGCAACATGCACATGTCTTAAAAGATTCATGGGACTGTCTTAAAAAAAATTCAGAATGATATGTATCAGGAAAATTTGATTTTAGTAACCATGAACATCAGAGATTTTATTTACTGCCATTCCTCATGAAGAGGGACTTGAAATGTTCTATGATCATTTGTGTTGTTTTACTACCCAGGGGCATTCTAGAATATTAATGTATAGAACACTGATGGAACTTGTTTTGCATAATAATTTTTTGTTATTTGAAAACCAGTTATTTAGGCAAAGAATGGGGGTTGCAATGGGGGCAGCATGCGCACCCTTATTTGCCAGTATTGTTCTCATACAATGGGAAATTAATTACGTTTTCAAACATGATTTATTCAAAAAATGCAAATTTTATGGCAGGTTTTTAGACGATCTGCTGGTGTTATGGGAAGGCACACCAGAACAGTTGTTAGAATTTTACAACTATTTGAATACAAGTACTGATTTTCTTACTTTCACCGTGGAAAGCAAACTTATGTCCATCAATTTTTTGGACATTACTATCAGTAAAGATGTGATCAACAAGAAGTTTTTCTCAACTCTCTACAGAAAGCCTACATATTCTAACTCCCTGTTACATTTTGACAGCCACCATCCAATATATCAAAAGAAATTATTAATCAAGGGACAGGGTATTAGAATTTCTAGGATGGTCAGTGAGTTGTCCAACTTTATGTATGAGATGAGACAACTTAGAGATATGCTAATTCGGAGAGACTATCCCATTAGTCTTATTGACCCTATTCTAGATGAGGTTCTGAACAAAAGAAGGTTGGGGCAGTTTTTTCCACTATTAGGTACTGGAGGCGAAATGGATAGACCTATTTTAGGGAATTCTTACAATGATTTTCAAATAGGAAGGATAGTTACCTCTTTTACTGATGCAATGTTGCTCACGTTTAACAGTGCATTTTTTGATATCAAACAAATTATATACAACAACTGGATAGTGTTGACATTAGATGACAAATGTAAGTCCTTGCTAGATGAAAAAAACGAAAGTGATTTATAAAAAGGATAGAAGTACCAAGAACATGTTGGAATTTCAAGATAAAACTTCAAGGATACACCACGAGAGAAGGAGTAAAAATCTTTCTTTTATTCCAAATAACACGTAGAACAAGAACAAGAACAAGAAGAGGGATAAGCGCTTTCGCGTGCGCTATGCACGCTTCATCAGATCTATTTAATTACTAAACAAATGCTTCTTATATAACAAGTTTTGACCAATAAAAAGCAGACATCAATTAAACCAATTAAATGAATCAGGTGGAATTAAACTGAATGAAATCAACAATTAATTCCTGTATTCAAAAAGTTCTTACCCATATAACTAAGTTGCAAACAAAGTGCAATGTTCCCGATCAAAACTTTTAAGACCCTCAATTTCAAATAAAAATGTAAAAACTTAAAACCTGCTTAAGAGCTGAACTGACACACATTAATTTTGTCGATCCAACTTATAATAGTCAGTGCAGAACTATATGAATGTGTGAGTCATACAGTACACTGGCTGTTAATAAAATTGCATTTAAGAAGAAGAGAGAAAAATAACTAGTTTGCTCATTACGTTTATATATTCTATTGTAGCCAATATACAAAGTCCAGCTACATAGCTCATGGGTACCATGAGCTATTTACATAATAAGTTCTACGTGTGAGTATAAAATTCTAAAATGTCTAGAACAAATTAATATAAATATTCTCCTACATCGCCTAGTATAAAATCACGTTACTAATGTAAACCACTGTTCGTGCGATGTGAAGCATCACGCGAGTTCACAGTACATGAACATATTAGAAACCTTCATAAAACAAAAATATAATATAATACATAAATTGTGCAAAATAAATGTGAAGTTTATAATGCAAGTAAACTATATATTATAGAAACAAATTGCGGAACAAATACTTGCTAACATGGGATTCTGCAAGGTAAACCAGTGTACAAAAGTATAAAAGTTACAGTGTAAAATATGTATAAACGAAGTTATTCAAATACTTAAAACTGTAGGTCTGTAAAATCAAAATATATGTGAACATGATTGCGCTTAGGTGGAGTTAAAAGGCAAATCAATGATCACATGACTATATATTCAAAACATATAATATTAAAAGTAAACTTCGTATATTGATTAGATAAATAACTATTTATTATTTTATAGTTTAATGAATAATATCATAAGCAAAACTGTTATTCATGGAATAACTGATTGCTGTGGTAAATTCATGTTACTAGACCTGAGAACATTACCTCAGCTCTAAGACTGGTTTCAGAGAAATGTAATTATTAATGCCAGGTTCCCCATGCGCCCCAGTCCTAAGTATCCAATCCAATTCTATTTTTGCTAGATTGTTGGTATTATCCCCCATTCTAATATTCTTATTCACTGTCTGCAAGACCCTGAACCTAAACTCATGTGTTGAATTGAAATTTATATGTCTGGCTAGAGCATTCAATTCGTTGTGTTTACGTATATCATAAATATGGTTGTACATACGGTCTTTTAGTCTTCTTTTAGTTAAGCCAACATAAAAGGCCTGACATGATGTACAATTCGCCATATAGACTAAATTTATGCTGTTACAGTCATAATGGTCTCTTGGCTTAAATTCAAAATTACCTTCAACATGTTTGTAGCATTGTACTGTTGTGATAAACTTGCACATATTACAAGAGCCACAGGGGAATGTGCCTAAAGCCAGATAATTCTCTTTCCCCTTAGGTTTATCTAAATTCCTTGAGAATATATCCTTCAAGTTGTCACATGTTTTGAAAATGAACATAGGTCTAGGACCAACTAAAACTCTAACTTCTTCTGTGGCAGTTAGTATATTCCAATGTTTATGTATAATTTTTCGAATGTGGGCATTATCATTGGAGTATTTCATGCAGTAAGCAATCCTGTCGGTATCATGTTGTCCAACAATACAAAAAGAGAAGTTGGACAAATGAAAAAATGTGGACATTGTTCACAATGTCCACTTATTGAAGAGACTAACAAAATACACATAAAAGGTTATGGGTATGTGCACCTAAATAAAAAATTCAGTTGCCAGAGCAAAGGATTGGTGTACATAGCAACTTGTCAGCTATGTGAAAAATTCTATATAGGAAAAACTATTAATAAATTATACAAACGTGTATATCAGCATTTGTATGACATTAGAAAAGGCAATTCAAAGAATGCACTGGCCAAACACATTTTAGAGTACCCACAACATCATTTTAAATTTTCGGTGCTTGAACAAGTTCAAAGTGATGACACAAGGGGTGGGCTAGCTGAATTAATCTTGGAATACAGCAAATTGCTCTGGCAGTTGAGGTGCAATGCAACTGACAATATATATGAGTTGAATGAAACACTGTCTATTTCTAGTTATTTAAAACTTAAATCGGAGTTTTATTTTTCTTGACAATTATGAGGTTTGGTTTACAACCAATCTGGTGTCATTTGTCAAGAATTTTTTCACCACTATGTGGCATTTTAACCATCTGAATAGGGGATTTGTAGGGTTTACAATAATATAAAATACAATGGAAAATTTGCGGAACTTTTTAGGTAAGAGGTTGTCCCGTACAGTTGTTTAGTATTATAGTAATTAATTTATAAACATATATTTAGGGAGTGTCTTTACAATATGTGTTTATATTATTATTTTATTGTGATGAACATTTGATTGAAGGACCTTGTTTGTTGTACTAACTAGGCAGTTTATGGTTAGTAAGGAGGGAACCACACGTTTAGTCATGTTCATTTTGAAATATACTGAAATAATTTTTTAACCAATGTATAGACTGTTTTAATATCATGTGACTGTAATTTTTTGTATTTAACTGGCCAGGAATATGTGTGATTTTGTTAAAGTATTCTGAAGAAGTTGAGGGGCGAACGCCTGACGAAAGCACTCAAATTCATTAAAGAACTTGCTCAGTGGTATTCCAAGGTTCTCTTTTTTACTAATTTGGATCTGTATGAGTCAATGTTCTATTAATATTGTAAATGTTTACTTCCCCTCCACAAAATCACATTGATCCATATATATCAGTTTAGGCATAATATTTGCCATTTCGTTTAGCCATTTTAGGCATAAACACTTTATAATCATGGTTTAGAATTGAAATGGGCTTATATGAAGCTGGATCTGATAGAGCTATACCATCTTTAGGTGTTACAGCCACCTTCTTCCAGGATGTTGGTGCTTCTCCTCCTTTTAAAATGCCATTAACACATTCCAGATCTTTATCAGTTTTTCCCTCCTAGCTTCCAAACTTCTACAAGAATACCTCTATTCATGGGGACTTTCTTGTAGATTGGTTATACATCATCATTTTTATCTCATCTCCTTCTGTCCTAGCTGTTAGTAACTGAGACTCATCTACCTCTATCCTTGGCATATTTAATTCTAACATAAACATTTCCATCTGTACTTTTTGTTGATTTCCATATTTCTTTGCTTTATACAGATTTTCATAAGATTTCTGAAATATCTCTTGTATCTCTACATAATATCTGCTTATCTTCCTTGTTATAGGCTTTTTTTTTATGTTGCAGAGCCTACATTTCTTAAAACTGATAAAGGAGAAATAAAGAAAGAAGTGAAAAACAGGGGTGCCTGTTTACTTTAGTATCACTACTACACTCGAAAAATAACTGTGAAAACTTTACTTTATAGTATGCAGGTTATGTCATGCATTATAAAAATGCTACTGTTAAAAGAACAAAATTTTGTTTTACTTACAGTTAATGGATTTCTTCCTCTTCCCCCCTAAATGTTCTTGCAAACATTAATGACATGAAATAAGGCTTTTGCTTTGAAGCCTCCTACAAATTTAACAAAGTCAAAGAAGTCAAATATTTCAAGATTTTCTTGTACTGTCTTTTTTCACAAATATAAGCAATGCTTTATAATCCCCTATTTATTTTTCAATTTCTGAGTTGCTGGTTTTCTTCCTGTTGTCCTCCATCTCCAAAATCCAGTCTCTGATTCATTTCCAACATATTCTTAGTTCTTCTAGCCAACACTTTTGCTTTTTTGTCTCTCTACTATTTTCCTTTGAAACATTGGACAAGGTTTCACTGGCACAGTCTTTCTATGGGCTTTATTACCAAAAGAAAAAGAAGCAGAATCTCCTTCTGTTTGATATTTAGACCGACGTTTTGTTTCCTCCTTCACATGTCTTGCATCAAAAAATGATTTTATCCTCCAAAAAGAATATTTCAAAAAATAGCTGGATACAGCAGTTTGAATCTCACTCCTGCTTCTTGACATTGCCTGATTACTAGAGTAAGTTTACCCCTCTTCTGTCCACAAACACTTTATTGTCTCCCACTTTTAGTATTTTGTCCTTCTGTCACAGTTTTGTCAGAATCAACTCTTTCTGCTTGAAGGATTGCATCTTTACTTTTAAAGGTGTAGGTTGCTTTCTCATGGCCAGACTTGGAACATGCACACGATGTGCCCTTTCAATTAACAATTCCTGCTGTGGAATACCAGTCCAGTTGCATATCTGTGCTTTCATAAAATTAATACAATCTGCTCATTCCAGCTTCTGTGGTACAACAGAAAATCTCAGGTTTTCACTATGTGCTCTGTCCTCTAATTCTATTATTTCTTGAAACATCTCTTCTTCAGCAGTCTCTTCTTCATTTTGACCTCTTTTTGCAGTTTTGTCACCTCATCTCATAGGATCAAAGGAAGTTACTAGGCTATTGGTCCTGAGGCCCTTATAAGCCTAGCCAAGAGTTTAGCCCATGTAGAGACAAATCAGCACCTGATGGCCCTGTCCAGCAGGGCCACAGGTGGAATCCCAGGGATGTATTTTCTATTTCCCATCCAGTTATCCAGATTGTAGTTAAAAAGGGGTAAAGAGGTACTGTGCTTGACGTGGAGAGGGAATCTATTTCACAGATGGAGGAGTCTCTGGGACAAAAATCTGTCCTGCCAACAAGTCCTATTGATGTCACAGAGCAGATTGAGGCAGCATGCGTGGGTTACTCGAGAGGAGCTTGACTTGCGCATATGCAGCAGTCCCATCAAGGCAAAGTCCAAGATTGCCTTGTATGCTAGACAGAGGTCACCTCTGAGGAGTCTGTATGAAACTGAGTAGAGGGATAGGGCTTTTAGCCTATCTGTGTATGGTAGATTTTTGAGGCCCTGGATTATCCTGGTGAGGAACCTCTGTGATCTCTCCAGTTGCTGCATGTGCTTTGTGAGGTACATGCTGAATAGTGAGTTGTATTAATAATGGGCCTTATAAGGGAATAATACAAGGATGTTATGACCTCCTTGGCCCTGGATGAGATACCCTTACTTATGAGGTGGCCATGTAGAAAGCTTTCCATACAATGGAAGCAACATGGTGGTCAGAAGTCAGGTTGCTATCAATCTGGGTGCCCAAATCCCTCACGACTGACTGTGTGCTTTAGACATTGTTATTAATCTGCTAATTTGAGAGGACGTCACTCTCCCCAAAGAGGATGATGATGCATTTTTTTTATTTCAGCTTGAGGCCATGTTTCTGTCACCAGTCATTTCTTTGGGTGAGACCTTCTTGGAGGATGTTCACATCACTAAGGGAATTGATGACATCGCCCAGTTTGCAGTCATCTACAAACTTGGTTAGCCATAGCCCACTGGTTTTTGCCTGCACCTCAGAAAAGTATATCCCACATAAGAGAGGCCTCAAGACCAAACCCTGAGGTATGCCACTCGATACGGGTCTACTGCTTGAGGTGGCTTCCCCTATTTTAACTAGGTGGGTTCTATCTGTTTAAAGCTTCTTCTATGTTTCCAGCCTTTTGCTATTTAAGTTGATATACTCCTTCAGTGTTTCATTTATTTGAAACAGCTCTGAGTACATTTAACTTATATTTTCCTCTATACTACTGGAAGTCATGTCTTGCAGCAAAACTGGAGATTGGACTGTTTTTTGTTGAACAGCTGCAGAATTCTTCCCAGTCAGTGTTTTCTCCTCAGTTTTTGTGATGGATTTTCTTTCAGGTTCTCTGAATTTCTTTTTTGTTGACATCCAGGCAGTGCACTTACTAGCCACTTACTGAAATTTACTGAAAAAGACACGTTCACTGGCTCTCTTTTTTGAGTTTCTGTTTTCACATTGGGAGAGCTGACATTAAGGTAATACTCAGTGTGCAGCCATCATGGAAGTCTGATTTTATGACACATTAATAGTTCCAATCATACATGGATGTGGCAAAGATGTACAATAGTAAATTATCATATTGACACAAAGTTTATTAAAAATCAAATTAATATAACAATACTTGTATCTAATGATCTCTTTTTTGACCCCAGCCTTTCTTTTTTTTAATTTAACATTCTTCTGTTTGCAAAATTGCTGCAGAAAAATAAATGACCAACAGCACAGAGAGGTAGACTGGCCACTGCAGCTTGTCCTGCCATACCTCCATAGATGGCAGCACAGACACTCAGCAATTCAGAGTTACAACCTGTTAGCATTGCCTCCACAGCCACTGCTCTACTTGCTCTACCTGTGTCAGGTAGCTGTGCCTCAGCCATTGGTACAGTGGTACCCTCAGAGACCAGTACCAGACCAGTGGAGGTTGCAGTTTTGTCCCCCAACAGGAGTTGACAGGGCTGGTGGAGGCTGTCATGGAGAGGGACCTTGGTGCACATATTGGCAGGGTTTAAAAGGTCTTGCCTCAGTTTGCAGTTGCTACAGGAGACACTGATGACAGTTCTGAGGTGACTAGATTCTCACTGTTCTCAAGCTGGACATGGGTGCACCGTCGATATCTCCTATCTATCCCCAGTCACGGTGTTGCTCAGCCTTTTATTTCAATCACCATCCCTGTCTCCTTGTATGTCCTGTATGTTTGTGCATGTTTTCTAACCTTCCATACCTACCTGACCATCTCGTTCCTATGCATCTCCCACAACATTCCTCTCTCTGTCCCCCCAAAAAAGAGCACCTGTTCCACAAAAAAACAATTACACCCCATACAGAGCTCTGAACTTCACCTATGTTTCCAGATTTGGTCCAACTGGCCAGACAAAATTATTCTGTTGTTGTCACCCATCACCGGTGTAGTGACTCTTCAAAGTCATGAAATTGTGTGTACAGCTGTGCCCTCCTATGACCCTTCTGCAAATTCCTATATTCTTTCCCATGTGTCCTACCCTCTGTCTGCCAGCCACATTTTCACAAATGTCCTATTCACCCCCTTTTCACTTGTTTAGTCTGGTCAAAAATAGATTCAAACACAACATATATGACCAGAAAAGGCTGTGGAAAAAGCCTTGACTTTATGTCCTCGGCATTTGCAAGAAGGTTGGCATAGCACAGCAATGCTGTGTGACGGTGAGTACTGTTTATCTTCTTATTTCAAAAGGTGATGATTTCAGTTTAATCTGCCATGGTCAGGTTACTTTCTCATAAATGTGCTTAATCTGCTGTGCTATGGGAGTACAGAGTAAAGGCAGACTAAAGGCAGTACTGTGGAACAGTTAATGTAACAGTTCCTGAGCAGATGGATGTAGTAAAATAGGAGTTCCTCTGTGGCGTGTTGAGATAATTACTCTGTACATAGACTGATGTTTTTGCATAATGTCATGGGGTTGATTACAGCTGTAGGTCGATCTATAAATTCATAACAAGTCATATTCCTATCTTATATTTAACTGTAAACATCTGTGTTTCTCTCCATAAACTGCATTTTATTAGCATGCCATTCAAATAATGCAGCAAGACATTGTTTTCAAAAACAATACTGCCCTAACAGGGAGACTTATTAAGTCAGCCTTATCCTGCTTATGTCTTTATGTTCATTGCACTCTCCTACCCCTATGACAAGCACTATATTGCACACAACATGACACATTAACGATGATTTAATAAGTAAAACTAAAACACCATACAGATGTTCCAACATGTCCCACACAACATATTGCTGTTATTTCTCTCTGGTTCTTTCTGCCTGTCTCTCTATCTCTGTTCACCCCTTGCACTTCAATTAGTTGTCACTGTGCTTCAGTTGTGTTATTTAAATGTTGGGAAGTAGTAATTCCTTTATATCATGATGAGATAGTGCTCATGTGTATACACAGACTTTTGACTTCTTTCAAAGGTTATAATCCAGCCATTAGCTAAGTGTTACTGACTATTTTATGTGTTCCTGTTGGCTACATATTGTTATGAGCCCACAATATCTTTCTTCTGTAATAAGCTGCCTTTCCCTGCCTCCATTTCATCCTGTTGATGTATCTTCTCCCTTCTGTATCATTATTTTTCCAACTCTGCATTTGTGCAATGTTTGGTGCCGGATACCAAATGCAAATGAGTCTAAATGGAAGTACACAGCTTATGGAATTCCTTGTGATTTTATTGCTTTCTGCTGCATTACCCATGCTATGTATATTCAGTTAAATGTACTTTGCAACTAGTTGATGAGCTAGACGTACAGATTGCACTGGTCAGTAAGGTAATGAAGATGAATACATACATTCACATTTGCTGAAATCTGCTGTCAAATGTAAACTATCAGAAGTATGACTTCCTACATGGTGTGCTTAGATAATACTCAGGTATAAATATTTTTTTTGCAATGTTCTAAAAGTTTGAATTCAGATGGATGTAAAAATGTAACAGAATGTTTTGTTTGACACCTGCGGCTGTAAATATTGGCTACACCTTTTCTTGACACATCATTATCCTGCTGCTATATTAACATGTTTGCTGCATACTGTGAAGCCTGTTTTGCACTGATGTTTGTGCAAAAGTTGGCACAGAGCAACATAAAGTACTGCTAATTCCCATTCTAATTTCAACACTTCAAGATATGATTACACATGCACTAATACTTTGCCATCAGCAGCACAATTCAGCTTGGCAGTGCTGCTCTTAAAGAGTAACATAAAAAAGAAAATCAGATAATGAAGCACTTGCCTATGACTGGGTGTGGGCAATTTGATCACAAGGCAAGGTCAGTCATGGGTTATTGCTATTGCGCAATGAGATTGTTTCAGAAAGAAATTGCTTCCCTTTTTTAAATAATGTATTTGTATAATGGCTATGTATTGTTCCTCCTCTGTACTAGGCATATGAATGGGACTTGTATGAGACTGTTCAAGAGACGCAATAGAGAAAAGTGAATATCTATTGCTGTGTTTTTATTTTACTGCTACTCTTAATGCAAGAAACCTGGACAAAACTAAACATAATGGGGGGGGGGGGGGGGTGACAAAGGCCCAAAAATAGGGACAGATTGTATTGCTCTTATAAAGTTACTGGAACGAGAGGTTTTGTGTTAGCATGCATTTTCTGAAGTATATACAGTCTAAACCTCAATTGTCTGCCATTATTTAATGACTTCCATCCCCAGTAGCTTGCCAGAAAACTACCTTTTTAAGGAGGAAAAGAACAGAACCTCTGAATATTTTGCAAAGATCTGGACAAATGAGAGGTACGCGTGTTTGCTAAGATTTAAGGAGGGACAGCACATGAATACAAAAAAAATCAGGTATATTTCTGTTTCTTTAACTGCGGTGGTGGTGCTGCGGTAGCGTTGTCGCCTCACAGTAAGACGCTGTCCTGTTCGATTCTCAGCTAGAGCGTCTTCTGTGTGGAGACATGCGTGAATGGGCGTATCTTCATTGAAGGTTGTGCATCAGAGCTGGCAACCCGGCACGTAAAAATCTACTGCTAATCATTAGCGGACCGGAGTTCCGCTGTGGCGACCCCTAACCGGGAAAAGCCAAAAGACACAACATTTCTTTTTCTTTAATTTTGCAGAATGTACCTATTTTTATTGTATTTTGCTCTGTCCTCCAAAAATATTCCAATAGTAGAGTCTGGCCACTCAATGGTACTTTTTTTATTGGTATATATTCAATTTACAATGGGCACGCTGGTTGGGCTGTCCATTTCTGAATGGCAATGAGCCATAATTGTATTATTATTGTTTTAGGTTGGACAGTGTTTGTATGTCTATATTAATTTTGCCAACAAGTTATCTTGACTTCAGAATAATGCTGACTCAGTTTAATCAGTCATTTAATGTCTGTCTACTCTGCAGTGTTTACACTTGCAACTTTGTTACAAGTTTTTTTAATTTATTCTCACATAATCCATCACTGTTATTCTGAGGTGGACTGTCCAATATATGACTTGCATGTTTGTCTTCTCAATGTACATAGTGCAAACACGAGACAATACAAGTGTGCAACCATCCTGCCATTGAGTTGCAGCAAAGTTTGAGTGAAAATCCACTAGTTTGCAACACTGAATGTCTATGGCATCCCATAATCTGAAACACATCACTGCCCGTCACAGTAATACAATGCACATGAAGGACAATGTCTAAATGTTAGTAAAGAAGTATGTAATTACATGTGACAATCATAGTGATGTTACATTGTCCTGTGCACACATATGCTTTGTTGCACAACTTGTGATGCACAGCACCATCTATGTTAACACTGGATTTTCAATAAGTACAAATGTGCTATTTCACATTGTTAAAGTCAGTCTTCTCCTGCAGCACTTTCAAATAATATTGTGCTCTCCAGATTGTGTAACTAGGTATGTAGGAACAGCATGGGAACCGTGTGTTGGTGTGAGTGTTTGTAACACTTGGTACATTTAACTCTTCACAAAGCTCCTCTGTCACACTTACTGAAGCATCCTGTCTGAAATAGACTGATGAGGCCATCATGACAAAAGTACAGTATCTCCGCTTAAGTGTCTGACTTCTCCCATGGTACTTGTGACTAATACAGTGCTCTCAGGATTGTGGAACTAGACACGTAGGAGTTCAATGATCAACAGGGGAAAAACTTGTTTGTGTGTAACACTGAGCTGTATCCACTTCCCCTGAGGAGAATGTATTTAAATTTGCACACAGCTCCCTTATCCTACTTTTTTTATAAACATCCTCTCTGCAACACAGTGATAAGGGCATCCTTACAAAAGTGCATGCTCTACCTTTGAGTGGTAGACTTCTACTGTGGTGCTTCTGAATAATACAGTGTTCTCTCGATTATGTAAATAAATAGGTAGGAATTTAAATGCTCAGCATGGGAAACGTGTGTATGCGTGTCTATGTGAGTATGTGTAACACTTGGTGCTGTATCCACGTCCCATGAGAATAATACATTAATTTCTTCACTCAGCTCCCTTATCTCACTTTTTACTGAAACATCCTCTCTGAAACACATTGATGAAGTCATCATGAAAAAAGTGCAGTCTGTTCCCCTGTAGCTAGATAAGTATGAGGCTCAATGATCACCATGAGAAAAGTACAGTTGCGTAAGTTGAACTTATCATAACAGTAGATGTTTGAATGATCAGCTATATGGGTTAAATTGAGTCTACTTCATGTTAATGGAAACCCACTTACCCGAAGATGAAATTTCTGAGATGAGGTGTCCAAAACCTGATTTTAATGAACAACCATATTGCCGACACATTTTTCAGTGTAAGTATCCAGTTGGCCAATGTGGTAAAATTTGCCCTTTTTCCCACTTTAGTGTGATCTCGGAGTTGGTATATTTAGTTAGTGGGGGTGTGGGGGGTGCAGCTTTCCACATTGGGGAGGTATGGGAGGCATAGCCCCCCATCTGGGTGGGTTGGAGATAGTCCAGTATGCAGCATGTACTAATGAAGGTGCAGCCCCCCACATTGGGGGGTATGGGAGGCATAGCCCCCACCTGGTTGGGTTGGAGATAGTCCAGTGTGTTTCTTCATGAACTGTTTGTTGACTGGATACTGACCCAGAGAAAAGTTTTGGCAATACAGTCATTCCTTAAAATCAGGTTTTGGACATCTCTTCTCAGTGATTTTGTTTTCGGGTAAGTGGTCGTTTGTTAATTTGAAGTAGAACCATTATATCCTGCCAGGGATATAACAGCTGTCCAGTTTTTAAAGCTTCAGGGTGCCTTCCACATGCCCAAAGTGTCAAGCAGCTCAAGATTAACTGACTAAAAGACAAGTTGGGGTATGAAGCCCTTTAGAGCTTTCCTGCCAGCCCAGGGAGGAGTTTGAGCCCTGAAAGGAGAATGTTAGGAATAACAAAAAAATACATGTACACACCCTTGCATAAAAAACACACCAAAAAACAAGGGGGTGGAGGGAGGGAGTGTCTACTGCTGCAGTGATCACTTGAACATCTACTGTTAGGGTAAGGTCAGCTTACACAGCTGTAGTATGGTCTTCATATTGATCACTGCTGCAGTAGCCTTAGCTGTATCAGAAGATTACCATAGCTAACTATATTTGGGAAGAGAAAGGAGAAGGGTCTTGGAGCCCCTTTAGTATGGTCTTAGCAAAACCTGATCTAGACCTAGAGAAGGAATCAAGCTTATAGCACTTTGTAAAAGTATGCACAGAGGAACAAGTAACAGCTTCTGGAGTACTTCTAGAATCCAACTCTTTCCACAAGCCAGAGATGAAGCCAATGCCCTGGTAGAGTGGGCCTTGACCTCGACAGGAATACATTTATCATGATGAGTATTACAAAATTTAATACCCTTAGACAGCCATTTGTCACAAGATATGAGCAATTGATCTGAAGATCTGAAAGATTTAGTTCTGTCAAAATAGTGCTGAGTTGTCTGTGGACATCCAAGGTATGGAGTATCCTTTATTCCTTATTTTTAGGTTCAGGAAAGAAAATGGGGAGATGGATAGTTTTGTTTAAAGTAATCATTGATACTACTTTAGGCATAAAAGAATGAATAGTTCTCAAAGAAACTCTCTCCCTATAGAAAATGAGGTAGGGTTGGCTCGCCATAAGATTTTGCAACTCAGATACTCTCTTGCAGAAGTCAGAGCAATCATTAAAACTGTTTCCCATGTAAAGAACCTCACATCAGTCAGATTAGCTGTTTCAAATGGAGCAAGTCTTAGCCTGTCTAACATAAAATTTAAGAACCCAAGGAGGGCCCACTTATTTATTTGGAGGCCTGTTATGCAAAATCCATTTCAAGAACATTTTGACGTAAGACTGCCCTAAAAGAGGAGGCTCCATGGGCAGAAATGCTGAAATGGCAGATAAATCAACCTTGATAGAGGAATAAGAAAGGCCATAGGATAGTAACTCAGATAAATGCTGAAAAAACAGAGAAGATCTAGCACTGAATGGGTGCTGGTTATGTTGTTGGTACCAACTAGAAAACATTTCTATTTGCTAATACATGGCTTTCTAGTATCAGGCTTTCTTGCCTCCATTAGTACGTGCTGCACATCCTCAAAAAACAGGTGCCTAAAAGAAATTAAGACCCTATCATCGAGACATTCAGTTAAAGATGATTGATGTCAGCATGTATCAAGCACCCCTATTGTTGTTGGACTATCCTTGGTTTTGAGACTTCTTATTGGAACCCCCTTGCTGCTACTTCTTAAATGTCTGCTTGTCTGACTTCTGTTAAGACTGTTTATACTGTTTTTTGATGAAATTGGAAGAGGAGAAAGAAGATTCCTTAGATAATTTGGAAAAGGAGGGCTGTAAAGTAAGAGATTCCCTGGATCAGCTTGCCCCTTTCATCATACTTTTTGATCACCTCTGCAGCAGAGGGGGCCAAACACTAAATCTCTATTTAAGAAAGAATTTAAAATCTAATTTTTTTAATCATCTGGGAGATTCTGAGAATGCAGCCAAACAAATATCCTTAACACAGTACCAGTGGTCATAACCCTGGAACACGTATCAACAGAGTCATATACACACTGTAAACTACTGAGCAGTTACCTATGAAACAGAGGAAACTAAGTTGATTAAAGCAGTTTTTTTTCTTTATAAGAAGAAACTGCAGACAAAACATTTCTTATACTTTCACAGTTTGTCAGAACAAATTTTGCATATGAGACTGCCAATTTAAACTTCTGAAAATCACTTTTTCCCTAAACCTATCAATAATTTTCCCATCCTTATTAGGAAGAGTAGGACTGGAATTAACTAAGTGCTTAACAACAGTTGAGTTAACTAAGACTATAGCTGCTGGGTCAAGTTTGGAAATAGTGTATAAAAAAGACTAAGGAACTTTGTACATTCTATCTGTCTTTTTGGGAACAGCTGGCTGACTATCAGGAAAATTGCAAGCAGTAAGATACACATCCTCTAAAGCAGATAGGACATGAGGAATGGGTATAGGTTCTGGAACATTCTTCTGTAAAAACTTATAGAATTTTCTGAGGGACTGAGAAACCTCAGTGTTCTCCCACTGCAAAGACTGGAGCATTCTAGCAATAGTTTCAGAGAAAAAGAAATCCCCACAGCACACTTGAAGAATTAGAAACTGAGCTCTCCCCTGAGTTGGAATCAGAAATTTAAGGACAAAACCCTGAATCCATCCCTGCACCTTCCTGTTCAGATTCAGAATCTTGAATCTTTTCAGAAACAGATGCATCTCTCTTTTTTTTTACTAGAAACTATTCTGCAAGAAGGATCAATAGTCTGAATTAAAGCCTGAACCAGTTCCAGTAAACTACTCCAATCCAAAGGAATTTGAGGAGGAAGAGATATTTGTTTGCTTTTCTGTTTCTTCTTGGCAGGAAAAGTGGGGCCAACCATGTTTCTAACATTTCCCTCAGGATGGCAAAGCATTCTGACACAACAGGAACACCTTCCCTGTTCCCTCAAACAGGACCAGCAAGAGAGGCTCTCCCTTGCCCACTAAGGGGACTCCAACAGCCCCAGAAGATGTATCTAACTCCTGGTCCAAAACAGTTGTAGGTGCTACACCAGAGGGATTCAGGGTAAATGAGTTTTCTGAGGAATAATGAATGGCCAAATTAGAGTCACATACCTGTGGATGATTCAAATTGCTATCCTGCTGTGGTGGCAAAGGCTATTTGCTTAACGTTTTATTTTTTTGTGGCTGGAAGAAGGACCAACCATGGGGCCAACAATCAGTTTCATGGTCTAGCTGAAAATGTTGTCTCTTTCCTCAGGGAGGAAAAGCAGCAAATGGCTGTAAAACTGCCAGTCCTCAAACATTACTTTTTTGACAGAAAAAACACATACTTTCAAGGACTATGGCTTTCAAGCACTATGGCAGTCCCACAATGGAAAAGAAAACACAATTTCTTCACAGAAAATATGTTATCAGTTAATTTACACTATAAAACAGACAGAAAAAATGAGTACTCCATTTAAAAGTGCACCTGTCTCAAGATAGCCCATTAAAACACAACACTGCTAACTTTAAAGCAACTTTTCTGAAGAGGAAAGTAATAAAAAAATCAGTAAATATAAGAAAATTTTATTTTTTCCCCTAAAGGGAACTTCTCTGCCTGACAAAGGAAAGCGCAAGCTGACCGTTGGTGTCAGGAAAGCCCTAAAGGGCTTCTCACCCAAACTTGTCTTTTAGTCAGCTCATCCTAAGCTGCTTGACAGTTTTGGTGCAAGGAAGGTGCACTGAAGGTTTAGACACTGACTGGTTGTTATATCCTTGGCAGGATATAACCAATATAGCTAAGGCTGCTGCAGCAGTGATCAGTATGAAGAACATCTTGTGTGCAACATTGTGCTGCCTCCACTTCCCCTGAAGAGAATATATTTTAATTTGTACAAAGCTCCCTTATCCCACTTTTTTCCAGAAACATCCTCTCTATAACACAGTGGTAAGAGCATCCTTACAAAAGTGCACTCTCTTCCTTTGAGTGGCAGACTTCTACTGTGGTGCTTGTGAATACTACAGTGCTCTCTAGATTATGTAACTAAATATGTAGGAAGTTCAATGCATAGGAAATGTGTGTATGTGTGTCTATGTGAGTGCATGTAACACTTAGTGCTGTATCTACTTCCCCTGATAAGAATACATTTAATTCTTCACACAGCTGCCTTATCCCATTTACTGAAACATCTTCTCTGAAATACACTGTTGAGGTCATCACGACAAAAGTGCACTATCTCCACTTAAGAGTCAGACTTCCCATGTGGTGCTTGCATTTTTACATTCTTCTCTAGAATGGGTAAATAAATAGATAGGAGATTTAATTATGGCAGTGCTTACCTTCTGTAAGTGTGTGTAAGACTGTAAATGAATTCAGGATTGGTTGTCCAGTGGCGACTATTGCAAACCCCAAATGGCTATAAAAGTCATTTTACCATACACATATCATTGACAATACACTGCTGATGTCATCCCTTCATAGATTCTGTATGTCTCACTTGTACTCTGAATTCTCCTGTGGCACTGGCTGGTGATAATGTGCTGTATAGATAGTGTAACTAGATAGGTAGGTGGTTTGAGTCTATCCCTGCTTAAATAGTGCGGCTGTGATTAATGCCATATAACAGTGGCCACCTCACAACCATGTTTATGTAGTATGTACACTTCCACTTATGAGATGGATGTACAGTGGCACAGTGTTACACTAGCACATTCTAGCATCTCCAGGGAAAATAACCTTTGGGCCACACAATGATTACATAGTGCTACAATAACTGCAATATCTTACAGTTGATTTGCAAATTCTGCTGTGTTGCGTGACTTTGATATCGTGCTTCGTACACTGTGTAACTATAAATGTAGGATGTTTGAGGTCAGCTTTGGTGGGTCTAGGATTCTTGATATTTCTTAGGAAGGTTAAAGAACAACATGGTGGTGAATTTTGCATATTTTAAACAAATGACATTGATGACCTTTTCACTAACATTCCTCCATCACAGGAATGGATTTTTTTCAAGTGGCTCTACTAGATTTAATTTTTTTAATGAATAACAATATTATAATGATTGTTGAATGTATGGATGCTATTCTAGCCAAGAATTTGTATATTTTGAAGGAGAGACATTCAAAAAGGTGAAAGGAGTTGCTATGGGGACTGCTTGTACCCCCATTTTTGCACATTTCATTTTTAAATTTTGTTCACTTGGGAGAAGAAATTTGTGTTACATTCAGAATTTTCTTCTTATTGGTCCTTGTACCTGAAATATTTGGATGGCATATTTATTCTTTGCAAGGGACCTTTAGAAGAAATTAAAAAGTTTGTGCATTATTTGAATCAAACTATCAATGTTTTGAGATTTACTTAGTTACAGTTCGGAAAACATGAATTACTTAGACACATTAATTAATAAGACTGAATACGTTTTGTTATCAAGCATCTTTAGGAAACCAACATTTAGTAACATTTATTTACATTTTGAAAACTTCCATCCTTGTGAACTAAAGAAAACACATGTTAAGGGGAATTGTATACACCTAGCTAAAATTATATCAGAGGATAAACCATTTGAAAATTATTGTGAAACTCTGATTAATAGGTTCACAGATAGGAGTTACCCTAGGAAGTCTGTTGTTGATGTCTATAAAGATATACACAACAGGAGACATACTTATTTTGCTCCACTTTTTGGAAAAGGACTTAACAGAAGGCATAGTTCAATGGAAGTTACATTTGAGAACCATATGCAGATGCCATTTGAAACTGCTATGGTGTTAGAATATAACACTGGTAGTAAACACATCAGGGATATAATAAAAAAAAAAGAATTAGGCTATAGTTAAAGGCTGTGACACAGTAGCTAAAGTTGTAGGTGAGGACCCTATTTTCTTCATAAAACTGCTAAGAATATTAAATCCTGGAATTTAATGACAGGGCGGCTAGACCACCAGGGGAAGAGAACAAAGGGACCCAACCTTGTAGCTTTTGCAAACAATGCAAATACATGTTAAGGGATAATTTGCACTCTACTCTGTGTGTTCTATATTTTATGTGGACAAAACTGAAAGATGTTGGTGTAAGAGGATTTATGAGCATTATTATGAAATTAAGAACCAGAATGAAAACATTGCTTTATACAATCATAAAATGTCAAAATTTTAAAATGTTTTCTTTCTGTATTTTAGAGATACTTTCCTTGGATGGGAGGAGAGGAGCATAAGAAATAGATTGGAATTTCAGGAGTTGCTTTGGCAACTTAAACTGAATGCCTCAAACCTCCCTCTCCCAGATTAAACATAAATATCTTTATTACCCCTGTACTGAAAGCAAGAATGGCCAAATTGTAAAGAATGTTTATTATTAATTCCCAACTGTCACACGCTTTGAATGAGTCTGTATTTTATATTTACATTTATATGTATTTAAGCATTTACACATCAGTAATTCATTACACCGAAACTAATTAGTTCAATGGGTTATGTTTTTCATGATGATTTTAACTATTCACAATCATTAATTAGGATTTAAGATCTAGATATGTATATTTGCTATTACAAACTTTGGTACTGTTTTAAATGTGCAATTTTGATTTGGTGAGATCCCTTTAAGGACATATAATGGTTAATTATTCTGCAATCATTTAACTAATTATATATATATATATATATATATATATATATATATATATATATATATATATATATATATATATAAAATGGTTAATTATTCTGCAATCATTTAACTAATTATATATATAAAACTGGGTCTTTTTGTACTATAGAATTGTTCTGGTGAAGTCCCTTGGCATTGTGGGACAAAAGCATTAAACCTTTTGTCAAAAATTGTGCAGATTTTAAGGTCATATTCATATTTCTTGCAACAAACGTTTTCCAATTTGATTTTATATTGAGCCTATGCACAATATACATATATGGTCAGCAAATTGACAAACACAGATTTGCAGGAACAAAGATATGTGGATTGGAGGCAAGCTTTTCCTTGATGAATGCATTATTAAATGAGGCTGTGTAAATCTAAATATTACAGGTACAGAAGCAGTGGTATGTTTTTAAAAAGGTAGACGGCTTTTCTGCAGCAGCTACCTCCTGTTCCATCTTCAACAGAGCAGTCCCTATCATGGCTGCAGCATACATCAACAAGTGAAAACATGGTATAGAGAGTTTGTTATGATACCTTTTTAATGAAATATTACTCAGATAAAGTGTTAGGACAGAAACTGCTTTCAGTTCACATTTGTGCTGTTTTACGTTAGACTGAGATCTGAAGCACTGACTGTTAGCGTTATATGAACAATACTTTGAGCCTAACCTGTTAATAACTAAGTGCTGATTCATAGTAACCAATATGATTTTTTATCCCAATAGCAGTTCCTTCTACAGGTTGTAATACTTCTAAACAGGATGGTTTTGTGTTTTTTATTTATTTCTTCAATATGAAGAGTATTTGTGTTGGGAGTAAAATCATTACTTTGAAGTAGGCATAGAAATCATTGCTTTGCAAGTATCACATCAGTACTGCATGTATCTCTGTTCTGTGCTTTGTAGGCTCCCTGTCCAAGGTGTGAGTGATGTTCCAGTTAGTCCCTGCACTTTGTAATATACACAGTGATTTAGATAAAAATAATAAAAGTATAAACCATTGTTTCACCTTTGTAATGAAATGTGAATAACTGAGAGATGAGCATGTGTGTGTGTGTGTGTGTGTGTGTGTGTGTGTGTGTGTGTGTGTCTCATCATCTCTCTGTTTTAGCTCTAGTAGCTCTTTATGATGGCGCACTTTCAAATCATTATAAAGGAAAAAAAAACAAGTACACAGAGGCAATTTAAAGCAAATGGGTAAGTTAATGTGGTGGTTTAATGCCTGTTACCAAAAGCTAGAACTATAAGCTAAGTGAATGAATTCTTTCATGTTGTTTAAAGGGGCTTACAGCATGTATTATTTCTGATCAGAATGATATAGACTGCACAACACAGTCAAATAAGACAGTACGCTGAAGGGACCAGCAAGAATAAAAGTAAAGCAGGAAAGCATCAAGTAGTCTGTGACAAATTATTGGTTTTGATCCTTCAAGTAAGAAAGAAAACCCAGACCTTTTTTCCCCATACAGAAAGGCAAACAACATTCTAAAGTGAAGCTCTATGAAGTACAAAATTTAGGGTGGTATTCATAGCCTGGGACTTTGCATACTTGTAGCGGTGGTCCACAAAGAGTGGATCTATGTGGAAATGCACATCTTGTCCAGTCAGGATGACTACAGAAATGTGGAAGACTTTTTTTTCTGAACATGCCCCACTGGCTGAAATGTGTAACTTGATTTATGCATAACTGATAGAGGGATTGCTGCTGCGCTGTTAAGGGAGCTTACATGTATGCATATGAAATGTAAAAAGCAAAAAGCACACACTCTGCCAAAGGTTGCTCACACAATAGATTCCAAATAACAAGTCAAAATGTGAGCACACCAACCAAGCTGAGCAGAGACAAATAAAGCATTATCTTCCAAAACTTGATTTTAATGGCTTTATTGTAGAAGGATGAGCGCTTTCATGGGGCTACAACTTCTTCAGATCTAAATAATACTAACAGCTTAAGAATCAGGCAATATATACAAATTAAAATCACGTTACTAAAATCAACAAATCAGAATCAACGGCTCTTAATTAATGCTGGCTTCAATGGAACACTTGCATTCAGGCCCAGATCGCTCTGGGCTTGTAGTGCTATTATCCATTTTACTTCTAGACTCTCTAAATAATTATTCACATCACCCCTTCTCCTACCAGTTCTAACTTTCTGGAGAACTCTAAAAAAGAAAACACTGTGTCCTGTAGTTTCTGTATGTGCAGCAAAAGCATTTGTATGTACATTATACCTTATATTGCTAAGATGTTCTAAAACCCTGTCTTTAAGCTGATGTGTTGTTTTTCCCTATATAAAAGCAATGACATTGTGTGCAGGTTGCCAAATACACTAAGAAATTGCTATTATATGTAGCTGATAATCTAGGAATACATTTCCTTTCAGTAATAGGGTGAACAAATGTTTGATCTTGAACAATAAAGGAACATGCTTTGCATTTCCCACAGGGAAATGTTCCTGCACTCAGTAAGAGTTCTGCTTCCAAATTTTTAGGGTCATAACACAACATTTTTTTAAGCTCATGTTGTTCCTAAAAATAAAATTGAGGTCTTGTCTAACAACCTTTCTAATACTATCGTCAGCCAACAAAATAGGCCAATACTTCCTAACTATTTCACAAAACTGACATACATTACTAGAATAGATGAAAATCATTCTGAAGTTACTACCAGCAGATTTAAACTTAGGGGGCTGTTCATTATAATCCTTATGCCTGCTGGAAAAATAAAGGGCCCCTCTATTACCACTATATGTCTCTATTTCTGTATAGATGTTCTCAGTCAATTTATTCGGATATCCTCTACTTGAAAGATCTTTTAAAAAAAGTTCCAAGTGACTCAGTCATCTCTGAAGTATCATTGTTAAATCAGGAAATTCACAATGATTGTCCTTTAACAATGTTGGGAAAGATATGTGAATGATGCATGCTGGATTTATGTAAAATATTATTTTTCCAGCATGAGCGGCTGCAGTGATGCAGCGGTTAGCATTGCCGCCTCACAGCAAGAGGTTCCCCTGTTCGATCCTCGGCTGGGGTGCCTTCTGTCCAGAGTCTGCATGTCCTCCCTGTGGTCGTGTGGGTTTTCTCTGGGTGCTCCGGTTTCCTTCTACATCCGAAAGACATGCTCTAGGTGGATTGGATACTCTAAATTGGCCCTAGGTGTGAGTGTGTGCATGTGTGTGCCTTCAGTGGTAGGTTAGGCACCAAGCTGGCAACTCGACACTGTAAAACTCCACTGCCAATCATGAGCGGACAGGTGATCCGCTGTGGTGATCCTTAACCGGGAAAAGCCAAAAGAAGAAGAAGAAGAATTATTTTTCCAGCATGTTTTCTTAAACATCTTGGTGTTTAATCCACCTGCATCATTCTTATATAACATAATGTTTAAAAAGTCTGTGGTGGTAAAAGACCCTTGCATAACAAACCTAAGAAAACTAGTAGTAGTCTCAAGATATAAAATAAAATCCTTCAACTGTGTAACACTTCCTTTCCATAACAAAAGGATATCATCCACAAATCTCCCATAATATATAAAATTCTGCATATAGCTACTGTGATTTAACAGATACTCTTCCTTCCATTGTGCCAACACTAGATTGGCATATGTGTTGGCACATGGGGTGCCCATGGCCACCCCTTGTTTCTGGATAAAATAACTTTCACCAAAGAAAAATATATTGTGATTCAAAATAAGTTCTAATAATCTGCCAGTCACAGTTATAGTATTATGATTAAACTGACCGTGATGTGTAATGAACAATCTAAACAAATCTATCCCTTCCACATTTGGGATCACAGTAAATAGGGTTTTAATATCAAGTGAGACCAATAGCACTTCAGCTAGATCCATCTTCTCTACTTTATCAAACAATGTAGATAAGCAGTGCTGTGTGTCTCTCAACACTAATGGGGCTTCATCTAGCAATGGTTTAAGCATACTTTCAATATATTGCGACAAAGGTTCTGTGGCCCAGCCTCGCCCTGAGACTATTGGTCGCATAGGAGGTTTTACTAAAGTTTTATGGATCTTAGGCAATCCATTTATGGTGGGTATCAGAGGATATTCCACCATAAAAAATTCATATAAGTTGGGATCTATTAACCCACACATCAAAAGTCCATACAGGTCATCTCTGATAGTATATATGCTCCTATCAATAGCTTGCTCATTTATTTTAATATATGTACTTTCATCATCCAGGATACATAGTCCGTTCTGTTGAGAATGACTATGGCTCCTCCTTTGTCAGTTGGCCTAATGCTGATACCATCTAGCATTTGTAACCATTTCAGAGCTTCGCATTCTGCTTCGTTTACATTATGAAACTGACTTTTAGTGTTCTTAAAAGCATTTAACATATCTAATTCGCACACTTTAATAAATGCTTCTAAAGTGCTAGATAATGGTGGATTATAAGTACTATGTTTGTGACATATAACAGTTTTGGTACTAGTGGTTAAAGCATTTGACTCACCATATATGCACCTCAGCATAATGTCCCTGGCAAAAAGTCTTAAGTCCAGTATGACTTCATTAATGTCTGACTTCTTGGCCGGCATATAACTCAGTTCCTTATTAAGCAATGCATATTGTGTTGGAGTTAAAGCCACATCTGATAAATTGTAAACTAACTGGTTATGTTCATCAGATCTTGACAATTGCGTCCATACTGCAAACAAAGTCACGTCTGGTAATTTAGCAGCGAGCTGATTAGGTCCCTCTACTGACATCATCTGTGCCTCGATGTGCTGCTTACAGAGGCCTTCCATTTCTGATCATATCTGGTCTGCGAGCGCCCTCTCCTGGACGCTGTCGGCAATTGCGTGGGAAGAGGTAGCATTGTAAAGGGACTCAAAGGAAAAAGAAGGCACGGCCATTTCAATACCATGCGAAACATCCTGGATTTTACTGCGAGCACCCAACAGATGCACATCTGCTCACAATTTAGTAGTACTGCTGTTGGCATTTTCATTCACTTATGCATTATTATTAGAATGTATTGCTTCAGCTGAAGTAGCAGCAGGTTGACAGTCCCCCAAAACAGGAACTGACTGTCCATTATTTACAGGTTGCTCATCATTAAGTCCTGAGGAACGTGAAGGGGTGATATTCGAATCATTGCCCCTAGGCCAGACAAAAATGTGTCCTTTAACAAATTCAGAGTAATCTCTATGTAGTTTTTTTCTGTTTCTGTGTCTTAAGTCTATATTCATATGCTAGTATATCCGCGCAAACATTTTCTGTTTCTGTGTCTTAAGTCTACATTCATATGCTAGTATATCCGCGCAAACATTATCTAGCTTTAACATGAAGTCTTCATGCGGATAATCAGATTTTAACTCACGTAAGACCTGCTCTGCCTCTGCTGTTATAGACATTTCCATTAGCATGTAATAGTCAATCAAAAGTCTCAAGTAGCTGAAGCTTAGTTCTAAATTAAGTTTCTGCCACCGTGAAAGTACTTCCGGCTCAGAGTTGCCCTGTGTGGGCATTTTAACTATTCTTAAACTTCTCAGAACAATTTTATACTCAAGGTAGGCTTCTAGGTGAAACCTCTGCCACACATATTTCTTAGGTTGATACTGTTAGTTTTATTTGGATCTGAAGAAGTGGTAGCCCCGTGAAAGCGCTCATCCTTCTACAATAAAGCCATTAAAAATCAAGTTTTGGAAGATAACGCTTTGTCTCTGCTCAGCTTGGTTGGTGCGCTCACATTTTGACTTATTTGGAATGTATGCACATGAGTTCGATTCATAAACATGCATCAATAACAAACTCATTTGCATACAAAGTGTGTGACTCATCACGAAGTTGTGTACGGAGGTGCGATGAGAACTGATATGAGTGCTTCATCATAGCTGGACATTTGTACTAGAGGGTTCACTTGGGTAAGTGTATTGTTTTGATGCTTGTGCATACCTGGACATTTTACTGATGGGGTCACTTGGGTGAAATGTGTACTTCAGTGCTTGTGCATACCTGGGCATTTTACTGATGGTGTCACTTGGGTGAAATGTGTATTTCAGTGCTTGTGAATACCTGGACATTTTATAGATGGGGTCACTTGGGTGAAATGTTCATTTTAGTACTTGTGCATTGTCGGACATGTTACTGAAGGGGTCACTTGGGTGAATGCTTGTGCATACTAGGAAATGTTACTGAATGGGTCACTGGAAGAGATAATTCATTTGTGTGGAAGTGCTTGTTCATATATAGTCAGATTGCTGAAATGGTCACTGGGCAAAATAGTTTAATTTTTCATTTTAGTGTTTATGCATACTAGTTTAGTAGAGGTTGCTGGGGAAATAATTCATTTGTGTGTCAGGGAAAGGCTTGTGCATATATGGACAAATAAGTCTGCAGATTACAAGTCCAATATCAAAGGAGAAACACTGCATTTAGTAACAGATGTGCATACAGAAGGGATGTCGGACTATGAATTGCAAAACTGTCTGATTAGCATACTACACTTTACAAGACTTCCCATTTGCATGTCATTATTTTAGGCCTAATGTGTTAGTATAAATGGCCTCTGTGAAACGTTCTTTTGCTATGCTCACTTGTAAGCATCAAGAATACCGCTATCACATTTGCACAAGTGAATATGAACATAGCCCTTAGTCCTGTGCTTTGTACATTTGTACAGAATATGTAAAGTAGAACCACTACTTTATATTTCTAATACCAATCTTGCACCCCCTTAGGTCCTTTCCATGATCTTGTTTGGTACTGTTCCTTGTTACATAGGACAGTCCCTGTTTGGGCAGTTGCATCCTGTGAGAAATCAAGAAAAATAGCAAATATCCTAAGATACTACGAAAAAAATATTTCCTAAGGTTTTGTTTACAGTAACATAAATCTATTACTTTGTAAATGATACACATTATCAGTATGGGAAAGAAAAGAAATGAGTGAAATTCTACAACACTGAGCTATTATTTTGACAAAAAAGTCCAGTTCTCTGCTCTTCTTGTGGATATGGCTTGTCCTGTGAAATGTTATGCTTCTATAAAACATCCCACTTTTGTCACTTGAAAAGATGGGAACCCTGTTTGCATTTGAACTAACAAAGTCCATTTTTATTACTTTACTTCATTAAATGAGATAAAAATGTGAAAAAGAATATCAAGGAAGCTAAACAGAGTTTAAAACTAAAACCTTTCTTATGATGCAGTGAACTAAAATTACAGTCTTAAGTTTAAAAAAGAGCTGCATTAGCTGTGGACACGTGACAACATGGAACCTGCTAAAATCCATCAATAATAGATACTATGGAGATTATAAGACACATTTTAAAACCTCATACTTTGTTTCAGTTTCTGTCTACTTACTGTCGCATGACTAAGGAAGCTGATTACAGGATTGCTATTGGCAGAAGCTGATAAAACATAGACTGTTCATCTTGTCATGAATTTGTATAGAAAGTAAATCTGTCAACATCATAACTGCCTACTATAAATTTTATTTTTTATAGCTCTGACAATCTTCATAGGGCAGACATCCTGGAAAATTAATTTTCATTATTAATGTACTGTGAGGATACAGAAGATGAAATTAATTCACCCTAATTTTTCAGATCACATTCCAGAACTGAAGCAATAAGAAATATTGTTAAATTTGAAAATACTCAAAAAAAGTGTTATTGGTTAATTTGTAGTTGCTCTTAAATATTTGTTTTTTACAAATGTGTTACACAATCTATTCAAAGTTCTTGTAGAATTGTAAAGAAATACATGAGAATACCTAGGCTTTACCTTTAAATAGGCTTTTTAGAAAGTCAAATGTTGTGAGCTTGAGATCTTGTCTTTCTCTCACGTTCCTTCCTTTGATCAGCCAGAGTATCATATTTGCTGGATTGCAAAAGTTCATCTGATTAGTACAGCTGCTGTCAGTGGTTATCAGGTTTGTTCACCTTTAGACCACAAAAATCACAATGGACTTGTGGCCACAGGAGAAGGAATGAATGACTTTATAAATGACAGTACACAGTAGAATAGGTTTGAATTTTAAGCTTGAATAGCTAGATTTATGACCTAAGTGAGTGTGAAATAACAAAAATGGCTACAGGTATCTTCCTATATGTGTTTTCATTGGCAAAAATTCAAATGTGATAGGTAAAATTATGTTGGGGTACAGAGACAAATGTTCAAAGAAAATGCGAGTGTCATTCAACCTTAATCTGGTATGCAGTGAAGCAGATGATTAAGATGCAAATGACACAGAGGAAAGAAACTGCTAAGTCATGTTTTTTTAATACATGGAAGTGTGAAGATTATTCTGCAGGGAGGAAAATGCTCTCTGGGAAAAGGTTTAGTGTATGGTTATCCTTTATTATACAATGACTGGCCATTAATATTCTAAAACGAAAACTCTGATTGGCTAGCTCAACCAGCGTGCCCATTGTAAATCTGAGAATAAACCAATGAAAAAAGGTCTGCTCGTCCGGACTTTTTTCCATTGGTATATTCTGTAAATTTTTATTTTTATATTTGTGTAAAAAAAATAAATCCGCAGTCCGGACTATGGACATATGAAACAGACGTTATGGAGAAAATATGAGTAAAATCAGGTATGTTATTTAAAACTAAAGACACATACCTGATTTCCCTTGTATTTCCTCCGTTCTGTCTGTCTCCTACCCCTAAACTGCCCCAAACTTTTTTTTTTAATTAAAAAAAAAAGAAAAGAAAAACGGAGCAACAGAGATCTTCTTTTCTCCATTGCTTACTTTCCCAAGCACTGATATACTGGGTATGCGTGGGAATGCAAGTCCATCAGATAAAGCAACTAAGATATGTCCAGCAGTGGAAGGACAGCACACCACCATTATACAAAGACATTATTTAAGAAAAGTAAGTATTTTTTTCTTAAATAATGTCATTGTATAATAGCAATAACCTATGTCTGGGTGTGGGTAATGCTGGATTTACCCACAGGTTGTCTTTGTTTGTTTTCAAACCACACCAATCGTGGGTAAATCCACCATTACCCACATCCAGACATGTGTTATTGCTTAAATATCTAATGCAGTTTGTCTAAAAACAGGCAACAAAATGAGAAACATTTTGATTGCACATTACTTAAAGATGTTTCTAATATACAATTAGATTATACTACAATACATTTTTTGGTTGGTTCATCATAATTTTGGACAGAATTTACCTGTGAAACAGATAATTTGTCTTATTTATGTATTTATTTATTGTTAATCACTGCTGTTTTATTTATTTTATTCCTTTTAGCATGATTATGTTTTCTACTGTTCTTTTCATAAACAATGTTAAGTACATTTATACATTAAACTTAGGTTATTCTATGAAAAGGATGGAGTAAAGTAAATCATGATTGACTATGCCCCTTCTGCTACTTGTTTTATATACCAGCTTTGAGATTCACTGTATCTTGGAGTAGGGAAAATACTCCCTGTTACTACAATCCCAGGCAAAGTATATATTCCCTAAGTCTTGTACTTTCATTTCCACAATTCATGGAAATATCAATACACATCCATACTGCCTCTTCTGAGTTGTCTTTGTTCCACTGACTAAAACATAAATAAAAGTGGCAGTACAATTAACGTTTAGCTTGTAACTAGTTTTTATAATTCTTTCCTGGAAGGAGGGGGACTACAAAGAAAATATCAGAAATTTCTGCGGGCATGTGGCAGTCCATGCCAAATAGGTAGATATGATTTATTTACTCTTTTGCTTTGGTTCTAGTTTAAGGTAAGATTAAATGTTTGTTACATTATGCAAACTGGTATAAATAACACTTAAACTTTTGTTTCCTAGCCCAGAATGGGTGTATATTAAATCACTGAAACATCAGATCATCGAACAGCATTTCATCAAAATGCCATTCATTGAACCTCCCTCATGTGGGAGGCTACACTCCCCACAACCCCCACTAATTATATATACCAACACTGAGATTGCAATACAGTGGGGAAAAGGCAAATTTCCTGACCCCTATTGTAATCCATTGTAATGCGATCTCAGTCAGTATGGTTCAATGAATGGCATGCTCGATAAAATGCCATTCAAAATACCATTCGATGATCTGCTGTTTTGATGAAATAATAGGGACACCCCCTCAGAACATATGATAACCATCTTGTTAGCAAGGGAGCCTGCAGGATTTTTTGCAGGGGGGTGCAAAACCCAGAGCCCCGCCCATGCAGTCCCACCCCCTCCCCATGCAGCCCTGCCCCCTCCCCACACAGCCACACCCCCCACACACAGGCATTCCAGTGTCCCATTACTTGGCTATTTCTCCCCATTTGCCACAGACACTGTTCAAATCTATCAGTATGCATACTGTTTTATGAGTTACTTCTACAATGATTACAGATATTTGGATTTAAGTTACAACTTTTATTTCAAATTTTATAGCAGAAAAACTGAGGCACGCATTTCACATTTGCTAAACAAAGCAACAGTCTTGCAATGAAAACAGACTTAGCATTAAAACTTTTCTGCTTTTGAAACTCACATTGATTGAAACAGCATTGAAACCCACATTCAAAGAGAATGCATCTGGGCAGTGGCAGGTTAAGTTTACCTTTGGGCTGTTTTCAAAGCATATCAAATGCACACATTTTTAGGCCCATGCAAATGTATGGTGATTAATGTTCCTGATAATTGAATTATATCCCTTGTACAGCACCTACACCACCTGTTAGAGTGTATTTTAAATTTACAGTTTTGAACATTTTCCAGTAAGCAGTGAAACAATTCAAAACATAAGAACCAGTAATGACAAACTGCCTAGTTCAGAACATTTGAAACATAAAAGGCCACTCAGACTTCTATCATTATAATCCACCAAAATTAGTCCATATGCACAATCTCTGCAGTCTGCAGAAGTCATCTGAATTCCACATTACAAAGATCTGAAACTAATGAAAAGTTTGTTGCTATAAAATATATATTTATATTTCAGTGTTTCATCTACAAATGTAGTGCCCATTGCCCTAGAAGAATAAACTGCCTATGTTACGTTAAAAGAAATGGTAAGCTGGTATATTGCAACAGGGAATATGTGACAAGCTGAAGAAGAGGTTCATAGTTACTAGGCACCAAAGGGACATACTCAGGACAGGACTGCAGCACCCCACCCCCTTAAAATACACATTTACACGCTGTGGGAGTGGAAGCTGCAGCCCTCTGTATCAAGATGCAAGTATGCTACCTGCTGTGCTACTAACACCACTTTAAAATTCTATACTACAATGATACCATTTGCTAAACAAAAGAGTTGCATATTTTTACAAACCTAGCATGATGAGCAGCAGTTCTCTTCCCTTGAAGCTCTCAATTCCTTGAAAATAAATTCCACCTGCTAACTCTAAGTAGGTCATTTCAGACACACACACACTTGACCCATTTGTAAAAGAAATCTGGACAAAGCCTAAAGTAAACAGGGACAGATTAAAAATATTGCTCTGATAAACTTATAAAGTTAAGTTAATAGAATAACAGGATTTGTGTTAGTAAGCATTTTTCTAAAGGATATGACACGTAAAACTGAAAATGTCTGTCACTATTTAGCAAAGTACAGTTGTGTACACCTACCATAAATGTAGATGTTAGAGTGTCTTCACTGTTACAGTCATAACTGTAGGGTGATCCTGCCGGCAGGCAGCCCGAGGTCGGCCAGAATCCCAAAGTCTGGGTCCGGCGTCGGCTGCACCAGCAAGTACCCTGACGTCAGAGCGTAGAGGTATAAAGCTGGCAGCCGACGCCATCTTCTCCAGCCTTTCTTGCCCCAGATGTCAGAAGCCCCCAAAACACCAAAGGTGCCCACAGAGGAACACAAATACACCACAAAAGAAGTGGAAGAAAAAGCAAACAAAAATAAGAGGGGACTGGAGGGAGGGAAACACCGACTGCAACAGTGAAGACACTCGAACATCTACATTTATGGTAGGTGTACACAACTGTACTATGTTCTTCGTGTTTCACTGTTGCAGTCATAACTGTAGGGTAGAATCCCAAAGCTGTGATAGAGGGAGGAGGTTACGCAGAAAAAGGGGCAGCAAGAAGACCCTGCAAAACAGCAGAGGCAAATCCTGCCCTGGACTTAGAGTACAAAGGGAGATTATAGTGCTTAGAAAAAGTATGCACTGAACTCCAAGTGGCAGCTTCCAAAATGTCCTTGGTAGGAACTCCTCTGAGAAAAGCTGCTTAAGTGGCAGCTGCTCTAGTAGAATGACTTCTAACAGAACCTGGTATCTGTTTTCCATAGTGAGAGTAACAAAACCTTATTCCATGAGCAATCCATTTGGAAATGGTTTGTTTAGAAATAGCCTTACCTAGAGAACTGGAAGCAAAAGAAATTAACAATTGTTCAGATTTTCTGAAGTCCTTAGTTTTGTCCAGGTAAAAACGTAGTTGTCTGTGTATGTCCAATGAATGTAAGATCTTTTTCCCTTTATTCTGAGGATTTGGAAAGAAGGTAGGAAGATGAATAGTGTGATTTAAAGCCACTTTAGAAATTACTTTAGGCATAAAAGTAGGATTGGTCCTCAAGGAAACTCTATCCTGATGGAAGATAATATATGGTTCCACAGCCATGAGGGCTTGCAACTCTGAGACCCTTCTGGCAGAAGTCAATGCCAATAAAATAGCTGTCTTCCAGGACAAGAACTTGATGTCCGACGCAGCAGCAGGCTCAAAAGGAGGCAAAGTAAGTTTCTCCAAAACATAATTAAGATCCCAAGCAGGAACAGGAGGAGTTCTGGGAGGTCTTAAATTCTTAGCTCCTCTCAAAAATTGTCTCACAGGCTGATGAGAAAAGATGGGAGGATCAGTGTTGTAATGAGCCGAGATAGCAGAAGCATGAATTTTGATGGAGGAAAAGGAAAGACCTTTAAGCAAAAGGTCTGAGAGGTAAAGTAAAATGGAGGAAATGTTAGGCAAAAGAGGATCAGAACCTCGATCCTGCATCCAAATACAAAATCTTTTCCATTTTCCAGCATAGGATTTTCTAGTGCTAGGCCGCCTAGCTTCCAAAAGAACATCCACAACTTGCTTAGGAAGAGAAGAAGGAATCAAAGGCCCTTGTAGAGCCAAGCTGCCAGGCATAGAGTTTTGATATGAGGGTGTAACATCTAGCCCTGGTGCTGGGACAGAAGAGAAGGGATCAGAGGAAGAATCCAAGGAGGTTCCAAGAATAGGTGTTTCAAAGTTGGATACCAAAACTGCTGAGGCCAATTTGGAGCTATCAAAATGATAATCTTGGGTTTGTCCTGTTTTATTTTCAGTAACACCCGAGGCAGAAGAGGAAGCGGAGGGAAGGCATATCCCGAAAGATTCCTCCAGCTGAATGACAGGGCATCCACTTTCCAAGCTGTTTTGTGGTAGGACCTGGTGCAAAAGAGAGGGAGCTGATGATTGAGATGAGATGCAAACAGATCTATCCGAGGACAACCCCAAACTGCAGAAATCCTGCTGAATAAGATGGGGTCTAGCATCCATTCGTGAGGATCCGAAAGGTTTCTGCTTAGGCTGTCTGCTAAGAGGTTCTGATTTCCTGGAATGAATTGAGCTTGAATATGCAGATTCAGATTTAGAGCTGTGTCCCATAAATTCATGGCTAGTCTGCAAAGGGGGTAAGAGTGAGAGCCCCCTTGCTTGTTTATGTACCACATGACTGTGGTATTGTCTGTACGAATCAGAAGAGGCCCCGGTTTCAAAAGGTTCTGGAAGGCTAGAAGAGCATTTTGGACTGCCAACATTTCCTTCAAGTTGATGTGCCAGAGAAGATGCTTCTTTGTCCAAGAGCCCTGCTGGCAAATGTCTAGAAAATGTGCTCCCCAAGCATAATCCGAAGCGTCCGTGGTTATGATCTGAGAAGGTTGAGGCAGACGAAAGGGATTCCCTTTGTTTAAAGCACAAGCCCTGGACCACCAAAGGAACTCCTTTTGGAGGCAGGGAATCAGTGGAATCATTCTGCCCAGACTGTGGTAATGCTGTGACCATACACTCTTTAGGTACCATTGAAGTTTTCTCATATGAAGCCTTGCATTTGGAATCAACAGGATGCAAGAAGCCATGTAACCCAATGCCTGCAGGAATTTCCTTGCAGTGAGCTGAGTTAAAGTTGCCAAGGTTTTGAAAATTGAAGCCAGCTGAAACTGTTTTTCTGGAGTGAGGAAGGCCCTTTGTAAGCTTGTGTTTAGAAGAGCTCCCAAAAAGATCATTTGCTGAGAAGGGATCAGCTGTGACTTTTTTGTGTTCACTGAGAATCCCAGTATTAGGAGAAGACGTTGAACAAAATCCAGATGTTGAAGTAAAAGGTCCTTGCTGTCTGCCTGAATAAGGCAGTCATCCAGATAGGGGTAAATTTGAATCCCCTGGAGTCTGCAATAAGCTACTACTGGAGCCAGACACTTGGTAAAGACTCTGGGCGCAGTAGATAAACCAAAGGGCAGTACAGAGAATTGAAAGTGCCTCCAACCTGCCTTGAATCTGAGGAATTTTCTGCATTCCTGCCTGATGGGAATGTGTAAGCAGGCTTCCTTTAAGTCCAATGTCATCATCCAAGCATCCTGGGAGAGCATTGGAAGAAGTTGTTGTAAAGTGCATCTTGAATTTTGGAATTTCCAGAAAGGTGTTTAATACTGAAAGGTCCAGAGTAGGTCTCCATGAGCTTTGTTTTCTTGGGACCAGAAATAGTCTTGAGTAAAAACCTTTTCCCATCTCTGAAAGTGGAACAGGTTCTATGGCTCTCATGGCCAATAGAGCGTCCACTTGATTTAAGGCCTCTGACCATTGATGTTTTGGCAGATCTGGCCAACCAATAGCCCTTGGCAGAGTATGAAAGTGGAATTTGTAACCTCTTAAAATCACGTCTAACACCCATTTGTCTTGGGTAATATGAGTCCAATTTTTGTAGAAAAGAGAAAGTTTTCCTCCGAGAGGGGCTTCCAGGCAAGGAGGTCCTGTAGCTCAACAGAGAGAGTCATTGGGTCTGCTTCCTTTGTGATTGGGATCTGTCTTCTCCCCTTCTAGGTGAAGAAGCAGTCCATTGTCTGGACCTGTAAGAGGCCTGAGCCTGACACCGACCTCTGGAGCATCTATATCTTCCCCTTTGAGGCGTGTCAGACGTGGTAAAGGACCAATTTTTGGAGGGCCAATTCCTAGTAAATCTAGGAGGCTGAACTTGTAAGAAATCTTTAACAGTCTGCATAGATTTAGCTTTATCCTCCATCTTTTTAATAACCTCCTCAGCTTTAGATCCAAACAAAACATCATGCTGAACAGGGGCATCTAATAATTTAGCCTTAACTTGCTCAGGTAAATTCTGCTCTCGAAGCCAAGCATGCCTCCTAATAACAGTACCAGAGGCTGCGGCCCTACAAGAAGCCTCCAAGGCATCAAAACCACAATGTAAACCATGTTTGCTAACTTGTTCAGTTGCATGCAATACATCCTGTAATTCCTTGTCCTCTGCACATGCAGGAAAAGAAGAAAGTTTTTGTTTTAAAACTGACAAGAGGAATTGTTGATACTTAAACATATGAAACTGGCAATTTAAAGCTCTAATAGAAAGAGTAGCAGAAGTATACACCTTTTTGCCCCATCTGTCCAAGGCACGAGAATCCTTATCAGAGGGAATAGGGTTTTTAGCTGAAGCGGCCTTAGCAGCCTTGGAACCCTGAGAAATAGTTTCAGGATCTGCAGAAGGGTTCTTGAACAAAAATTGATGGGAATCAGGGACTCTGTAAAATCTATCCGGCTTAGAAGGAGCAGGCGGAAAGGAATCAGGATTCAGGTTAGCTTCAGAGAAAGCATCATCCACAATATCAAGAATAGGAGGAATAGCCAAAGGTCTGTGTTGTTTGAGAAGGAGAAATTCCCTAAGTCTTTTCTTGGAAGCGGAATAATCCTGACCTTCCCAATGAAAATGTTCCCTCATCTCATGCAAAGTCTCCCCAAAGGAAAAATCCTCAGGGGGAGAAGCAGAGGGAATAGAGTCCTCTGCATCAGTATCCTCATAAGGAGGAAAAGAATAATCCTGGTCAGAGGAAGAGACTGAAGACACAGAAGCCTGATCAGAGGAATCATAAGGAATATCCTGTCTAGGCCTTTTTTTCAGGAGGGGGGGTGAGAACCCCTAATCATAGTAAGCAAATCTTCAGCCATCCGTAATAATTGCTTCTGGGACTTGGGAGCTGGATCCGAAGAAGCCTGAGTAGAAATCCTTGGTTTAACTGGAGTCTTTGACTTTGCCTTTGTCTTTGTAGAAATGGTGATATGAGAAGGCCTGAAAACCCCTTCAGAAGCCGGTATCTGCACAGCGGTTCTGGACCCATCTGAAGGAGCGATGTCCGAAGGTCCTGCAGCAGATAAATTACTGGGCCTAATTGGCTCCCCATGGGAGTCCGTGTCGGCCATCGGTTCCGAAGTGGCTGACGACAGGGGCTGCAAAAGCGCCTCACTGACGACAGCCGAACCCAAAGCTGGCTCCGGCTGCACACTATCCTGTTTGGACCTCGGAGGCCTATCCTTGTCCTTGTGTTTTTTGTGAATTCCGGTTGTCGGTAAAGTATCCGATGACATCCTATAATTGAACCGTCTACCGAAATAATTCAAGGCCCAATCGTACCTAAGCTTAATAGTACGAGAATTAAACCTGGCACAAAACCGACAGCAAGAAACGTTGTGGTCAGGGCCTAAGCAAGGCAGACAGTAAGAGTGGAAATCATTATGAGGTATTTGTTTCCCACACGATATACAATTATTAACTTTTTCTGACATCGGAGGAGCAAGAAAAAAGTTTCCCCAACGGGGTACTTAGCTTGAGAAGAGAAGAAGAAAACTTTGGACTGACGACAAGCAAAGCACGTTGTCCGGGAATCCGCCAACCAACAACTTGCGAGCTGCTTTCCACCACACGGCAAGAAAGACTGGGGAAGATGGCGTCGGCTGCCAGCTTTATACCTCTACGCTCTGACATCAGGGTACTTGCTGGTGCAGCCGATGCTGGACCCAGACTTTGGGATTCTGGCCAACCTCGGGCTGCCTGCCGGCAGGATCACCCTACAGTTATGACTGCAACAGTGAAACACGAAGAACATCTGCAATCCTTTTCAGGTGGGATATGAGGCAAAAATCTGGACATTCTGCAAAAACCTGGACAGCTGAGGCACGGCCCATGGAGTATACTACCTTCCTCTGATACACACCCCTACCTGTCAATCTCATCTCATAGCACAAGTAATGTGCAAGGCCCAAAAATGGGAACACATTGGGAAAGTTGCTAGAATAAAAGGATTTGTGTGAGAATGCATTTTCTGAATGATATGAAGTCTGAAACTGAAATGCATGTCATTATTTATTAACTTTAATGGTTAGCTCATCATCCCAGTGATTTGTACCAAAAAAAAAAAAGATTTTTATGAGGAACAGACTAAAAAATATAAAGCAGAAATCTGGACAGTGAAAATCTGTACATTTGACAGGTATGACACACAAATCTCCCTCCCTACCTTGTAATACCTCCTTAGAAAGTGGATAGATGGATAGAGCAAATCTTTTGGGTTTCTAGCATCGTGACAGGAATGTACTGCATTCCTAAATCAAAGTATGATTAAAGTTCATGAAATCAGTACTGTGTCAATCTTTGATGTCTGCCGAAGTGCTCTTCAGAGTACCTGCAATGAATGTGCCCAGTAATGTCTCCTCAGTCCTCCTGCAACTCGTATGGAGTTACATGCATTGGTAACATATCTAAATATGAATGTATATTCATTTTTAATAAGACCCATTGCTCTTACTACTACTACTGGAACTGCCTGGGTATCATCTTTCTTCCACATTGCCCTTATTTCTGCCTGCAAATCCCCCCATGCGCACACACACACACAGGAAATCCAGGTATTCTGTTTCCACTAATAAATAATTTCTAATACTTTCACACAACTTTCTTGTTTCGAAGTAATGTGAGACTCAAATAATCATTTAGTCTGTATGTAAGGCATTCAGTCTACTGGTTAAATGCAACCTTAGCAGCAAAGAAAACCTCCAACTGCTATCCAAACCACAACAACATAACAAAAAACAAAAAGCTGCCGTCCTCCTAAGAAAGCGTAGAAAAAAACTACCTTCAAGATGGTGCACAAGATATCCAAATATCTCCACTCTTGGCAAAGAAAAAAAAAAACGCCACAATCCGCTGCCCAAACCGCAAGCATTATGAAAATATTCAGTGTAACTATGCCAAAGGATATCCGAAAAATTAGTAGCCACAGTTGTGGTTTAAAATTTAAAATCATTTATTAGTAAAATAATCATTTAGTAGTACGCACAATGATGAACACTCCTGCATCCATTAGTCGACAGAATGTGTGTAAAAAAATAAAAGTAAAGAAAAAACAAAAGACACACTCCAGTTTTATTCTTTAGCTTTGTGACTAGTACAGTGCGACATACTTTTAATTGAAGTTTTGCTGAATACCACCCTGTCAATTCAAAACGATGGCATGAGAGTTTAAGAGTTGTGCATCAGAAGATGAACGCCATAAAATGTATCTTACACAAAACATCCCTACCAACAGTCCCCATATTAAAACCTTTATAAATATAACACAGGAAAATACACACTCGGGGAAAAATATACACATGGAAGGTGCAGAGCACTACTCACTCACACAAACTCCATCTCAAGTAAGTGCGCCACTTTTGTGTTTTGGCGACAACCGCCAAGTGTTCAGTCACTGTGAAAACAAAAAGGACTCCGACTCAGGAGTGGAGCAACCAACCTACCTTCTTCTTGTACCAACACCACCACCAGTCCAGGCCTTCCACCACATGATGGTTTTGAATAGCCACAGCCATGAATCAGGAAGGATAGTCTTCTCCACTGTCCACCTGCAGTCTTCCATAATGATGCGGTTGCCAGTTATAAAGTTTAAGGAGGAGTTTGACGCTTGTCACATTAGTCATCAATTATGCATCATTGTGTCATGTGACTGCCTGCCACACCACCTCCACTAACATTTCTTCCTAAAGGTCCGATTCTACGAACAATGCAGGCTTTACAGAAAAAAAAAAAAGTAAGTGGAAATAAAATAGAAAAAAGTGTCTTTTGCAGATAGCATTAAGAAAATCCAGGGGGGTGCAAGTGCACCCCCTTGCACCTGCCTGCGGGCGCCCTTGCTTGTTAGAATGCTTCCTAGAGAGTTACATATTTTGGTAATGAAATGACTGTAGTTTACACAACAGGAGACTGGTCAAATGCACATTATTATATATGCACATTAACAGGCACATCTGTTTGTTACTGCTGTCTTTGTACACAGGGTAAGGCACATTCTGAAAGGCATAATACAAGATACAAAATAAGACTGCAGAGAAGCTAATCAAATAAACTATAAGACAGTGTACTCAGTGGTAACTTCTGGAACAGACCACAGTGCCACTCGTGGCAACCAAAATAAATTTTGTGGAAGACTGCACCACTCCAGAAATTAGCCCCATATTTAAAATAGGTACACTGTATCTCCACCTTGTAAATGAAACTTAGAAGTAAACAAAGGCAATAACTATGAAACGCATGCGGTTAGTTTGTCATTTTAAAATGGTCATGTAAAGTAAATGAATATTATTAAATTCAGCAATAAAAGCAAATATGTTTTCAAAGAAATTTATGTACTGGGCAGGGGTGTAGCCAGAAATCTACATTTTGTACTGCAACCTAATGTTGTTGCCTCCGCCATCCCACATAAAAGTTTACTCAGTCTTCAAAATGCTGCCCCTGACATATAGGAAGGAGACGTTATTTTCAGTTATCGCAATTTACACACATAAAAGGCTGTTTTAGAAGTGTATTTCTTTTACACAAGCATTTGCTGTATACCTCTGTATGGTAAATATTCGTTTACACAGTTCTAAATATTCTGTGGTTTTTCTGTTAAAAGTTTCAAGAAATGCTCAGAAAAAAATGTACTCATTTGTGTAAACTGAGTATGCTTAGTTACACCCTTTGCACTGAGTTTCAGAAGTGCTTTAATTTTTTTTTTAGTTTTGTCTTATAGTGAATTATTGGGTAGTCTATCAATCTAACCCTCAGGTTACTCTTTCATTTTGCTGTATATACTACAAATTTTTAAATATTACAAGAGCATATATTTCCACTCACCCTTTTTTTTTAAAAGAAATGCAGCTACACAGATGATAGGAACTATCACAACACAGGAAATGCTCACAGGTAGATTTGTTGTAGAGTTAGTAGATTTTCCTAAATGTAAAATAAAATTCTGTTAAATATTGCAAAAAATAAATGCTATTGTCCATTCATCTACTTGCATAGTATGTATGCAACTTTGTACCTTATAAGACACAATACAACACATTTCAGCACTGACACATATATAAAACGCATATACATTTTACTAATCAGTGATGATTCAATTTGTGCCAAAATGTAAACTGATTTATGTGTGCATGTGTGTGTGCCTGTATACGTGTGAGCACGATTATGCATGTGTCTATTTAAGGTGTAACTAATCAGAAACAGAACCAAATGGGAAAACTAAAATTATGCATTTACTAGAGGGGACAAACCCTCTGCATCCCCCACATGTGAGAGGAAGCCTTCCTATGAACATATACACGCACATATATATGTATATATATATATGTATATATATATATATATATATATATATATATATATATATATATATATATATATATATGGGATCCGTACAGATCATCAACAGCACTTTCTGCCGAAGCAGAAATCACCAAACATACTTAACCGAAAGTGCTGTTTACAGAAGCAGCACTTTCGGATAAGTATGCTTGTTGTGCAGGTCGCACTATGGTGTGGTTAAGGGAAAATTCCCATTTCCCCACTGTAGTGCGACCTCGGAGTGAGAATATAAATGTAGGGGGGGTGTGGGAGGCACAGCCCCACACAGGGAGGTGCAGGGGAACTTGCCCCGTGCATAAAAGATTTATTGTTTTTTTTTTTTTTTTCTAACGCACTTTAACAAAAGTGCTTTTTCTGTGAAAGCGCTTTTGTTAAAGTGCGTTCGGTTACTGTGGTTTCGGACTATTGAACTTTCATTCAATAGTCCTAGATCCATATATATATATATATATATATATATATATATATATATATATATATATATATATGTCTTCTCCACAGCCTCACAAACATGAAGAAAGAAATAAAGGAGTTGGTGGTGTTACCCACTTAGAAATCGCACCAACAATGATTTCCTATGGAAAGCAGCAATTAGGAATTTCAACATCAGGGAATTTGATTTTGTGTATTTAGTCCAGTAGAAACTTATCAAGGTGTAAGGTGGTAAAATAATAACAGAAGCAGATAGTTGGAACTTAATCTAATCTTATACTCAATGTTGCTCATGCTGTAGTATATTATGTAGTAAATTTATGAACAACATAGAGTTGGTACCTATAGAAATATAGTGGGTAGAAATAAGAAAGATACTATTGACAAGAAGAAGTTTATTTTGTTTCCACTTACAGTGTATTCAGTGGTGTTTTAATTGATGTGGTGAAACACTACTGGAATATTTTGTTTAAATCTATGGATGTGGTGAAGTTAATTTCAACGTCTTTAGGTATTTCATTTAGGAGAGCTAGAAATTTAAAAGATAGTTTAGTACATAATAGATTTAGATATCCCACTAAGGTACAAACAATTAAAACTATTCATGTAAAGGGCACTATGCCTTGTGGTCATTGCAATGTGTGTCATTTTGTTGTTCGAACCTTTAATTACATAAATGATCATTTATTTTATGTTAATAACACATATAATTGTAACACTGAAGGCATTGTTTATGCATTGAGATGCCCCTGTGGTCTTGTATATGTAGGGGAAAGTAAAAGGAAATTTAAGATTAGACTTCAGGAACACATTAGGTATATTCTAAATACAAAAGAAGATAGTCCTGTTGCTAAGCACTTTATGTTGGTTCATAACTCTAATCCTAATGGGCTGCAAGCTACGATTTTAGAACAAATTGAAAAAGGTGTATTTTCTGATCATTTGTATAAGAAAAAGTTGTTGTATAAAGAAAGCATTTTTATTTTGAAATATGACACTTTATCTCCTTAGGGTCTTAATGTAGAATGTAACTGGTGGCTTTTAATTTAACTAAATTTGATTTGCTTTTTAATGTTTATTGGTTAATTGATTAATGCTTATTGATTAATTGTCTTGTTTACTAGGGTATTTATACTGCGCTTATTTTGTAATGTTTTATACTCCTTGAAGGCATTTGCCGAAGTGCTAGAGGTACAATAAATCAAGTCTATATCAAGTGGATTCTTTGTTTGTTGTTTATTGTTCAATTTAAATTTTTTTGGTCGGTGTCCTATTATAAAGTAAAAGTCTGGTATTATTTACTGTTTCCATGCCTGCAATGTATTAATGATCCTGCTGCTGTGTTTTGCTTAGGAAAGCTTGTAGCATTCTTTGTCTTGTTTTTGGCTAAGCAATAACTGTGATGACATCACTGCAACTGTTCTGAAAGTTGTCATTTGTGATCAGCACATTATCCTGATAAACAAACATAAATAAAATAAAATAAAAGAGAGAAAGAAACCTTAGAGTGTAAGTTGCTAAAAATAACATTTGCCATTTCAAGATTGTGAATATGTTTCATCATTTTGGTGGCTTTTTTAAATGCAGTCGACTTCATATTGAGTAACCCCTTTTTTAAAACAAGGAACATTTTTACTGAATTATCATTTGTGACACAGGCAATCACACATTTATATAAATGAAAACAACCATATTAATATATTTTCAGTTGCAAACATTATACATCACATATAATCTTCTATACAGTCATTGTCAGACATTACAAGCTCATTCATTTTTTGCCTTCCCCTAAACCTCATTCCTCCTCCAAAATATTATTCTGCATATTTTGTTCCCACAATTCCTGCTTTTTCTATGTAATTTGCTCCCATTTCCATTTCTTTTATCTTTGTAACAATATTCACTACTCCTAGTACAGTTGGTCTCGACTTTAATTTCCATTTTCTTGTAATTATTTTTTAGCAGCCACCAGAAGTAAACTCGGCAAAGCCTTACTATCTCTAGGCAATTTAAATTCTGTATCACATCTCAAAAAATAATTTCCTTCGATCTGATGTTGTCGTTTACATTGGTTCCTCAATGTGTGGGGCACTGGATCTGACCTTGGAACTCGGCTGTGTGCATTAGACTTTCAGATCCAACTCCCGAGTTCCTCCCTGTACCCATAATGCCCCAGTCAGCTAACAATACCTTAGATTTCATTTGTCACCATCTTGGATCCCTCGCTGAGAGCTTCTTTGGATAGTTTTTTTTTTTTTGTTAGTAATTACCTTCTTGTATCTCCTGTATTTTATATTCCATTTATCTCCTCCTTTTCCTATGTTTTTATAAATGTGAATTTTTTTCTCCTGATTTTTCCCTTTATAACATTTTCTCAACCACATTTGATAGTTTCTAATGTACCATAGCTGGTACCTGTCTTGTCTGCTTTCACCATTCTACGCTTTAGAGGGTATTATTTCTATCATTGTTGGTATTCTCTTTCCTTTATTGCATTTTCTTTACCCCCAGCCCCTTTAAAGGCCTGCTTTCAATATGGCAGAAAAAACAACAGGCTTTAAAAAATGCACTTCCTGTGGGCATAAGGTTCCAAATTCTGATGCCCACAGGGAGTCTGTCTACTGCTGCATTTGTGCTGCATTTAATTCAAGAGCACTTGGCGACAGATGCAATTATTTGGCACTTAAGCATATGCTGCTGCCTTCTTCCTCTTCTTCTTTTTCTTCTTCTTCTTCTTCAGGGGCTCAAACCCCTGGCAAATCTGTGAAATCCTCTTTGGAGTTGAAGGACTCTCACAAAAGATCCCCCACCCATTCTCCGAAGGTTACTACTTTGGCTCTGTGTTTGTCAGAGCCTTCACAAAAAATTCAGAAAACATCAAATCTGACTTCATTGGCTCCTAAGAAAAGAAACACTTGAATCCTACGCCCTTGGAACTGATTGTTATTTCATATAAGTCTCCTTGAGTCTGCTCATCCAGGTTCACCATCAAACCAGGTTCTCCCCAGATGCATTCTCCTTTCCTCCAGGAGATGCTGAGGAAAGAGTCTAGGCCCCAGACAGCCACCTCTTCCATGAGGTCCTCCAAAAGTCTGTCATCAGAAGCCAACATGGATAGGATGATGAAGAAATTCCTCACAGCTCAGATTTAGATGGTGGTTATTCCAGCTCTGTCTCCCATTAGATCCATGAGCCTCCTGTCCACTTCTCATGTAGTGATGTCTCCTTTTCTGATCTGTTCTATGGTTTTGGAGCTCTTGGATCCAAGAGCCCCAAGAGTGTCAGTGTCAGATCTGAAGAAAACTATGTCTTCAACTCCAACTGCCTCCCTGATGAGTTCAGCTCTGGTTCCTTTGGATTGGGATGAATTTCAGAGGTGAAGTATTGGTGCAAGATCTGGAGGGTTGAGTTCCACTCCGATGTTATCTGAGCTATCCTTGCCCCTTGCAACTTTGGAACTTCAGTGTTGGACAGCTCAAGTCTGACTCCTTCCTCGAGGCATGGATCTGGGCAGAGTTGGGGCTTGGTAGCTTTGGAGTATTTGGCTCCAGTGTGGCTAGCCATGGCTTCTCCCAGTCCATTTGTATTTGAGGTAGTGGAGAGGACTGTTTCTTGACTGAGATATTTGATTATTCTTTCATCCTACATCCTTTTCCTCTTTGGGTCTGAGTTCTGATCCTGTCAGGCCTACTCCACGGGGATGGCCAGTACCATCTAGCATCCAGTCCCCATAGATGAGGTTCCCCTCTTCTCAGATACCTCTCCAGATAATCCCAATGAAGAGGTTCCATGAAAGATAACAGGCAAAAGGAGACACATAGATTCCCCTATGGAATCTCTCACCAAAGATACTGACTTCAGGGAAGAGGAAGGGTCCCTTAAATCTCCACTGGATGATGTCTCATTCAGAGACATCCTGGAAATTCTTAAAAAGTTGGATTGTTTTCAGATACTCCTTCCCCAGTGCAGTCAGTTTTTCTGGAAGCTTTTTAGTCTGAGTGACACATCTACATCTTGGATGACTCCCCACGTGGATGAGGTTATTGATTTTATCTTTCTCTGGGCATGGAAGGAATCAAATTCTGTTGAGCTTATTCCCCAACACCCGGACAAAAGTTTGATATCCTCAAAGAACATATCCCATTGGAGCAAAGAAGTCCCTGTAGATGCTGTGGTTGTGGCGGCAGCCACTAAAAAGGAGCTAGCAGAGCAGAGCTCCTCTGTCCATCCCTCTAATAGAGATTCCAGAGCATTAGACAGGTTTGGAAAGTGCATATTTGCTTCAGTGACCTTTGCCTTGAGGCCTCTGAATTACTTAGTGCACTTCACAAGAGTGCAGGATGATTTGAGCAAAAAACTCTCCAAATCCCACTCAGAGTTCATATCTGTGTAGGACTACAAGAAGTCCTCTTCACAGCTGGCCACTCTATTATCCATTTCCAATTCATACATGAGGTTGATATCCCATGTTGCAGAGGGTACCTCATGGGCTGCCAATTCAGGTATAGGAGGAGAGATCCCTGGATACAGTTACACAACTTTGGCAAGCCTTTCAAGTCCTCCTATTTGATGGAACATCTTTGTTTGGTCTTACTACGAAATAAATGTTTTCTGGAGTGAACAGGATGGAAAGATCATGTCTGCCATAAAGATATGCTTTTCTACCCCTCAGCGATCCTCTTTCCAGAATCAAAGAGGAGACAAGAAATGCAGTTCCATAAGTCCCAGGGATGTTTCCATGATCCGTGTAGAAACAACTTTTCCACAGGCAGAGGGGGGAGTTCAAATGGAGGACACCATCTTTGCAGCAGAGAATCCCTGCAAAACTAGGGTTTCCAAGATTCTTTTTTGAATAAACTTTTTCAGTGTTCCTGAAGTGTTGCCTGACTGCTCACCTTTGATGACAGTTGGAGGGTGCTTGTCTTTGCACCCAGACACCTGGGATTCTATAGCAAAAGATTCTTGGGTGGTAAAAATGATATCCAGAGGTTATTTTATACCATTTTGCCAGATTCTGCAAAACAAAAGAAGAAAGCTGCCCAATGTCCCACCCAGTCGAGTTGAAGCTGCAGCACAGAAGAGTCAAAAACTGCTGGACAAAAGAGTCATCTAGGAGGTCCAACCAGACCAAAGAGGATTCAGGACTTACTCAAGGTTCTTTTGGTGCCAAGAAGACAGGAGATCTGAGACCAATTTTGGATCTAATCAACCTGAACCAATTTGTGAAGAAGTCAAAGTTCTGAATGGTCATGGTTGAGGCCATTCTGCCCTTTTTACGCAAGGAAGATTGGATGTGCTCAACTGATCTTCAGGATGCATACTATCACATCAAGATGAACAGACAATCCTGAAGATTTCTGCACTTTTGGCCTAGAGCCAGTCACTATCAGTTCATAGCCATTCCCTTTGGTCTCACCACAGTCCCCAGGATGTTTACCAAGTGTATGACAGTAGTATTAGCTCACCTGAGACTTCTGAGATTCCAAATGTTTCCATATATAGATAACTGGCTCCCCACCACCCCAACCAGGCATCTCTTAAAGCAGTACAGGAACTATTTGCTCCAACTTTATCAAAGCCTAAACATTTCAGTCAACATCTCCAAATCTCATCTACAACCTGTACAGAGCCTGGAGTTCATAGATATAAGTCAGACAGCCTCCCTTCCCACACATCATGTAGACACAATCAAGTTTCAGGTACAGCAAATTCTTATTCACCCTTCCCCTTTTGCCAGACTTGTCCTTCAGGCTCCAGGATCAATGACAGCTGCCATAATCTTAGTTCATATGGCACTTTTCTATATGTGTGTTCGCCAATGGACTCTAGATGTTCGGTGGTCTTTTCTGCATAATCCTATGTCCTCTCCAGGCAAACTCACTTGAGTATGCAAGGATCATCTTTGTTGGTGAATTAATTCAGGTGAAGTTTACCTAGGCTGTCCCTTTATTCTGTCTTCTCCAGTAGCGACAGCAACCATGAATGACTCCCAGTTGGGGCAGGGTGGGGGGGGGGAGTATTTTTTGGGACAGACAGTCCAAGGCATGTGGTCCCTCCAGGAGACCAATTCACATATCAGTGTTCTTCCTTTAGGGACTATTGCGATACAAACTGACAACATACCTGTGGTGTGTACATCAACAAATGGGGGGAACCTGATCTTACCCCCTTTGTTGAGAGGCAGTGAGAGTGTGATAGTGGGCAATCTCCTCCAACCACTTTCTTATGGCAACACATATACTGGATAAATCCAGTGTACTAGTGGCCAAACTCAGCAGGTCCATTTTTTTTTACTCAGAAATTGTTTTTATTTTGATTATTAGTCAACAATAATAAATACTTTTACAATGTAGAATCATAATAACTATGAAGTTAAACTATGTACATATTTACATACAGCCTGACATGAATAAATGAATGATAGCAAATTAAACAAAATAAAGATATTTAACTTAAGAATGATTTTTTTAAGAAGAGATTAGATCTATTTGTAGAGTATCAACCAATGACAAAACTTTTCTCCAAGGATTATTAGTTAATGGCATTGGAAACAGTCTTAATTCTTTGGTTTTAACTTCCAACAACACCGTCTTCTTTAATAAGAATAGAAATTCTTCTCTTTCAGGTACTATGGTAGACTTCCACCTCTTTGTTATGCATTTCCTAGCTATAGCTAATATTGTCCATAAAACATAAAGATTAGTTCTTTTTTGATAAACTTCTTCAGATATATTCAATAAAATTAAAGCTTTGGTCAAGACAAAATTATCTGTGTAAATAGCCTGTAAGAAGTTGTTAATATTTTCCCAAAAGGGTTTAATTTTTTACATTCATAAAAAATAAGAGACCAGTCAGCTTTAACAATCTGTTGACATCTCCAGCATACTCCATTACAAGAAGAATTGAATTTTGAAATTTTATCAGGAGTCAAGAAGGATCTATGTAGGACTTTCCAGGTAAATATTCTCCAGTACTGAGAACTGGAGGTTAATTTTATTGAAAGTAGTATATTTGACTTATTTTCTGGGGTTAATTGAATCGAATATCCTCTAGTAATAAATTGCCAATATGTTGTTTTAGGTGCTGATTTATAGTTTGTTATTAAGTTGTATAAGTAAGAAGTTCCATTCTTCATATTTTCATTATTATAAATAGTTACAAACAATCTACTTATAAACTTAGGTAAAGATGAGTATGATGAATTATTTAATACTCTACATAGATCCTTGGAGAATGTCAATATATTCTGAAGCATTAACCATTCATTATAGTTTAATTCATAAGTTGACATTATATATTGTATATCCAGAACTTTTTGATTTTTTAGACAATGGAGCCAACAAATTAGTTTTTTTCTGTTCCCAGTGCATAAATACTTCTTTATGAATTCTATCTGGAAAACTTTTTGTGATGCTGAAGGGGATTAATGTTGGAAACCAGATCTTTAATTCCATGTTCATATTTATAAACGTTCTAAAATGATCGTATAAATGATTTATTGCAAATGTCTTTGTTGGTTTAGATATATTGTATTGTCAATTTATACACAATGAATACCATAGTATATTATTCGTATCTATAATAGTAATATTTTTAGTAAGTTTATTTTCATTTAATAGAATCATTGTATGTAATTTTTTCCAGCTGGATCTGTAATTAGGGTTAATCCATTCTGTCATAGTTTTTGTTAATGTAGCATTTATATATGATTCAATGTCTGGGAAATGTATTCCTCCCCGATCCCATTGTCTTATATGATGCACATAAGAAATTCTGTTTCTTTTAGGGTAACATAAGAATCTTAGTAGTGTTGATGTTATTTTCTTAAGATAAGATCTCTCTGGAATTAACAAAATAGCTTGGACTATATATCAAATTTTAGAGAGAAGAACCATTTTAATCAATTGAAGTCTATCTTCAAAGACTAGAAACAGATTATTATATTTATTCACTAGAGAATCTATTATGTCAATAATCATTTTATAATTATTTTGTATTATATCTTGCATATTATCGTATAGATCTATCCCTAGGTATTTTATTTTTGTAGCTTGCATTCCTATGACACTATTCTTATCTACTTGTATGTCCTTTTTTATTTAATAATAGATATTTAGACTTTTGATTATTACAGCAAAGACCTGAAATCTGATAAAATTTCTCTAATAGAATATCTAGTTCATCTAAGGCCTCTTTTGAGTTCAATAGAGTGAGGAGTACATCATCAGCAAAGAGCATGACCTTAGAGTTATATTGGTCGAATATATTTAATCCTTTTATCTTCGGATTGTTTCGTATTAGTATAGCCTATAGATCAATAGCCAGTGCAAATAAAATGGGTGACATTGGGCATCCCTGTTTAGTACCTTTCATAATTTGTATAGGTTCTGAAGTAAAAGGTCCTAATATGACATAGGCTACATTATTTTCGTATACTTTTTAAATAAATGTGATATAGGAAAGCAGGAATTTATAAGCTTCAAGAATTTTAATTAGATAGTCCCAATTTAAGGAATCAAATGCCTTTTCAATATCCAGTCCTATTATCAAGGCTTCTATATTTTCTTTATTTAGATAATCTATTAAAGTCAGTATTCTTTTAATGTTATCATGGGTATGTCTATTCTAAATAAATCCAGTCTGGTCATCATTAATGATTTCATTTAATTGATTTTTTATTCTATTTACCAGGATAGACATAAACATTTTATAATCATTATTTAGTAGTGAAATTGGCCTATATGAGCTGCAAAGGCTAGCATCCTTGTTTTCCTTTCAAATGGGTATAATTAGAGAGTATTTCCATGAAGGGAGAATAATTGCATGGGTTTGAATCTCAATTAATGTCTTATGTAGCAAGGTGATTATAGTTTTGGGAAATAATTTGTAAATTTCTGAGATTAAACCATCCATTCCAGGAGATTTACCAGATTTACTTTCTTTAATTGTATCTGTGACTTCTTTGAGTGTAATAGGTTTTTGTAAATTTCTTTGTAAACTATCAGGTATTGATTTAATATTAAAGATCATATTTCCTAACAAGGAATGGTCAATTGTATTATATGTATCTTTATAATGATTACTGTAATAAGATTTGAACGCGTCTAATATATCTCCTATTTCTGAGACCTTCTTATGTCTTTCTTCGTGTAGAATATTAACAATAGAATTGGATTTGGATTGCATTTTGACTTTAGCAGATAAGTTATGTAGGTGTTTTGGAGAAGTAGCATAAGCATTTATTTTTAACCTTTCTATGGCTAAATTAGTTTTAGGACTTAAAATATCAATATATCTTTTATTTAGTTCTTCTATTTCCTTCTTGTTCTCCATTGTATTAGAGTGCTTCTTTGATTTATATAATGTGAGTTTCCTTTGTAATTCTTGTAGTTCAAATTCCCATTCTTTGAGTTTATTTTTATACCAACCAATCGCACTTCCATAAATATAAGCTTTTAATGAATCCCATACCATTACTATATTTACTTCCGAATTATAGTTTATGTCTAGATAGAAATTTAGTTCTTTCACTAACCATTGTTTAAATTCTTTAATTTTTGTAATGTATGAAGGTATTCTAGAAAGGAATGATAGTGGTTTAAAATCTACTTGTACTTTAAGAACTAGTGAATTGTGATCTGATAAAGGGCATGGGATTATTGAAAAAGAAGTAATTTTGGATTGAAGATCTTGTGATATAAAAAGTTTGTCTATTCTGGTTCGAGTACCAAACCAAAAATCTTGATGAGAAAAAGTCAAGGAGTTATTATCAATAACATTAAAGGTATCACTCAATTTTATTGACTCAGTCCATTATTTTAGTATTTTTGCAGTAGCTGTTAAACATGGAGATTTTTTGTTAGTAGTTTGAGAAGAGTCAGTTAGACAATTAAAATCCCCCCCTATTATTAGATTCCCTCTGGAAATGTTTATGATTTGATCTAGATGTTTTTTAATTGTTCCTGTCCCAATACCTGGAAACCAGTATAAGTTAGCTAATGTCCATAACCTGTTATTCAACTTCAGTATACTATAGCTATAAGCCCTTCACTATCGATATATTTATATACTATTTCAGGGTTTAGAGAATTATTTCTCCATAAGATTGTTACTCCCCTTTTCTTAGATTTAAATTTAGAGCATGCCAAGGTCCTATAATCACTTGGATTCCAACTAAAATTATCATTAATTTTGAAATGAGTTCCCTGTAAAAAGATTAATTGGGGTTTATTTATCTTTAAATATCTTAGTAAGTTAGATTGTTTATTTAGATTATTTAATCCATTTATGTTTAAAGATAGTAATGTGATATCCATGCCAAGTTATTTTAAAGAAGTATTTAAAATTTCAATACATTTTCCTGAAATCATTTCCTCTACATATAATAAAAAGAAAAAAATATTAGTTTGTAAATATCCATCTATCTCTGTGTAAGATATTAACTTTAATATAATCAAATAGAATTAAGTCAGGCTTGGTAAAAATAATTAATAACATAAAAATTAAAGAGAAAAATAACATTAAACTAGTTTGTACATTAAAACTTGCCAACCATGGAATGAAATACATTCCTAGATCATCAGATAGGTACATCTGGTGAACTATCACACTAACTTCCTTTTTTCATTCATTAGAGCTCCAAATATGCAATCTTAAATAGTATAGGAGTTTATTAAAATATTTTATATGATTTATCATTCAGCAACAAAAGTAAATGTTTATATATATCAATATATGCACACATATACATACACACATATCTATACATATATATATATATATATATATATATATATATATATATATATATATACACACACACACATACATACACATACATACATAATTAGTAACTAATCAAATAAACATAATGTCTGTAATAATGAATATTCAATTTTCTGAACTTGCTCGAAGCACAAAATTCCAAGATATACAGTAAATACTTAATTTCAACTCATTAGCTATTTAACACTTTTGTCAGACAAACTTGTAACATATAGTAGCTATTACTGATGATTATCAAATCCTAAATCAAACAAAGAATATGTATATTGTTCTACATATTAAAAGGACTGATCAAATAATCCATATCAAAATGTTTAAATCTTGCTCTTATTATGTCAGTTGATATTAAAGTTGTGTGTAAAGTTTTCCTAGAGATGTATATGTAGATGTATTAACACATTAATATAACAAAACACTTTTATATACAAGAGATTCATGTGTTTCTAATAGACTAGATACTTGGATTTAATGTTTACTTCTACTAAAATGCTTCAAACATACTGTGTTAAGTTCCTGTACCTAAATAAATGTAAAATTATGAACAGCTGTTCAGCCTGTTTTATTACTATAAGCGATCAGGCTTCTTTCAGAATACACATACTGGTGACCAATCACATCAACTCTCGTACTTTCCTATAGCTACATTAAATATTCAATAGCTAAATACGTACTTAACTGTATACATAGCTCGTGAGAGCTAGAGATTTTAAAAGCTTCTTTTTATCTTCTCAAGAGTGATTTTCCCTGCTCAAACTGTTTCCTGAGGAAAAAAAATCTATGTTTTAAAACGTTAACTCATTCCCTATCAGCTTTTATTTAAATAAGGCAAGAAGATCACCTTCCGAGAGCTTATACACCAGACACTACACACACCGTCTGACTCAAAAATCAACCAAATGTCACCTTAAGCATCTGATTCCATTTAAACAGTGAAACTAAAGCCAAAAACACAATCACCTCTCTTTCAACTCGCCAAACACGGACATCTCTCCGATTTCACAGCAATGTTTCCTCATCAATAAAAAAAAAAAAAAAAAAAAAAATAACCTTTAGTAAATCTTGTTGAATGCTAGACTCACCCGTCCAACAGTCCTTCAGGGGACTTCATCCATAGCCCACAGCATATCTTGTTAACACAAAGGAATATAAAATATCAATCATACAGGCCAAACCAGAGATCCCCAGTCGACGGACAAACACCGACATGCTAACTCGTCACTTCACTCCAATGTAACCAGGGCCAAGAACGAACTCCCCTCCACATCAAAAACACTTGAACTTCACCTAGGTTAGACAGAGAGTCCTCTGCTCTATTCCAGTGAGACAACAGCAGCTATATGACAGTTCATTTCCACTCTAGAGCAGAAAGCCTTTGAACAACCAGATACCCAACAGCAATAACGTTCAAAAGAATTACAACATCTGTACACCATTACATCACCGCTAAGGGAAATCTCACCTAGTGTCTAGATCACAACAAAGCAATGGGAAAATCTATCAATCATTAATAGTAATTATGTTAAATATACTATATAACAAAATGATCATGAAATAAGGAATTAATTACCACATAACTATGAAATAATGCTTTGCAAGTGAAGTACTACTAGACTAAAAACTAACTATAGGTATACTTATAATTAACAAATATTTATAGAGAGAAAAAGAAATCTAAATAAATAGATAAATAGGGTAAATATCTATATATAAAGATAGATAACGAGGCATAAAGCAAGGTGAGAAGGATGACAATAATAGAAATAGATTGTTTAGTTAAAATATAACAGATTTATAAATCATATATGAGGTAATAGAAGCACATACTTTTTTTCTTTTACTCTAGTATTACTTATATGTATGAAAATGAATGTCATGTAACACGTTTAGTCCATTTAAAAGTCTTTTAGTTATTAGGTATCAGTTGATACTTTGAGAGACTTCATCGAAGTAGGTAGTTTAGTTTCAGTTTTCTGTTTCTTCCTTTTGACATCAGTCCAACTCGTTTTTTCAGTGGATCTTTTCAGTGACGGGGATGTCCATTCCATTTCTTCTGGGATGGTTATAATGTTATTATTTTTGATGAATTGAAAGGCTTCTTCCAGAGTGTTGAAGTTTCTCATCTCACTTAAGCACTGTATCCTTATCTTTGCAGGGAAGGCTATTTGAGCTTTGATATTATTCTGTTTCAGAATTTTTATTAGTGGCCATGCCTTTTTCCTCAAGAACTTTAGTGGAGTAGTCATTGTCAAATCTTATTAGAAGTTGATTATATTTTATTGGACTTTTCCTCCATGCTATTTTTAGCACCAGTTCTTTGTCTATAAAAGATAACAATTTTATTATAATTCATCTTGGAGGCACAGAGGCAGAAGAAGAGGATGATGCTGAAATTCTATTTCCCAAAGCACGATGTGCCCTTTCTGTGCCAAATGACAAGCCTTCGTTAAGATTTAGAATTTCTGGTATCCATGAATTTAGAAAGGAGATAATGTCTTTTCCCTCTGTATTCTCAGGTAGACCGTAAATCCTGATATTTGATCTTCTCTCCCTATTTTCTAAGTCATCTACTTTGTTGGAGAGCCAGTAATTTTGTTTCAGGAGAAAATCTGTTTGTGTCTCCTCTTTTTTAAGTCTTCCATCGATGTCAGATAAAGACGTTTCAGTAGTTGTTAACATAAACTGATGCTGCTGAAGCATTTCTTTAAAGACTTCTGTTTGTTTCTGAGAGTTCTCTTTTAGATTTTGTAGATTAACCTTGAAATCATCCATTTTTATAGATAGTTCTTGTAATGTGGTAGTTATCATTTGGAGTTTCTTTTTTAGTGACAGTTCAGAGTGAGAGTCCTTCAGGTTACTCATCTCTTCAGTTGTTGTATAAAGACTCCTAAGTATTTTGACAGGAAAGTTCTTGTAAAAACCCACCAAAATTTGTAATTAGTTATTTTAGACTATTAACTAAATATTTATAAAGTTTTGTTAGAAAAAAAAATAGTGAAATGTCCTGAATTTGATACTAGTTTATGGAGCTCTAAAAAACTGCTGCCTTCAGATAGCCATCTAGGCTCCACCCCCAGCAGGTCCATTTTGATGACTCAGGAGTGGTCTCTCAATCAGTCAATGATGGAAGAGATTTTCCATTGTTGGGGCCAACCTTGCTGGGATCTCTTTGCATCTCTCCACAACAAGAAGGTTCTTTGCCTAATTCTCCCTCAGGAGGAGTCACTGAGAAATGCTCTGGCCCATGTTTTGCCCTCCGGTCTCCTTTATGCTTATTCACTGTTACCTCTGATTCCAAAATTCTTACAGAAAGCACTTTGGTTGAAAAGCTCAGTTATCCTCATTGCCCCCTTTTGGCCTCGCAAAGTATGGTTCTCCTTCCTTTGTTCTTAATTTCGATAACCTTCATGGATATTGGACCTGAGTCCAGACCTTTTTTCGCATCTCTCCTGGATGAAACATCCCACTATTCCAGGCCTCAAACTGACCACATAGTTTCTCCATTTCCATTGATAGCTAGACAGCCCAGGCTTTCCTCCCCAGTCCAACAGATGCTTCTATCTTCCCAGAATGCATCTACAAGGAAGATCTACAAGAGTAAATGGAAAAAAAATCAATCTTGGCTCTTCAGAATAAAAATTACCCTTTCACTGCTCCTATATCTTCGATTTTAGAATTTTTAGCATCTGCTTTTCAAAAAGATGCTACTATTTCTACAAAGTAGAAATAATCAGCCATATATAATTTTCACTCAGTAGACAATGCTAACTCTTTAGCTTCTTCCAAATTGTGCAAGGCCTTTCTAAAAGGCACCTTATTACTTAGACCTCCAGTTAAAGATATGTCACCTTCTTGGGATTTAACACTTGTACTTCAAGGGTTGACCCAACAACCTTTTGAACCATTAACCAAATCTGATTTAAAATGTTTGCCTTGGAAAACAGCTTTCCTAGTAGCTATTACATCTGCAAGGTGAATTTCTGAACTCCAGGCTCTCGTCTTCCAAATCCCATTGCATTGTTTTTAACAAAGACAGAGTTACTTTACGACTAATCCATCCTTCTTAACAAAGGTAGCATCTGAATCAAATATTAATCAAACAACTCATTTGCCTATCTTCTTCCTTAATTTTTCAAATAAGGGAGAGTACATGGTGCATCTTTTAGATGTACAGAAACAACTAAATTTTTATCTACACAGGGCAGAAGATTTCAGGAAATCAGAACAGCTGTTTTTTTTCTCACTGCAAAGACTGGGATCACCAGTTTCTAAAGTTACCCTGGCCAAATGGATTACTGACTGCATTTCTTTTGTATATACTCAGCAAGGCCTATCCCTATCAAAGTGTCCTAAAACACATTCTACTAGATCCATGACAACTTCTTTCGCCTTTTGGTCTAGAACTTCCATTGATGACATTTGTGCAGCAGCTACTTGGTCTAATGTTCATACCTTTATTGCTCATTACTAGCTAAATTTGACCTCCAGAAGCAGGTTTTGGCAGTTTTCTGGAATATTCTTCTATGAGGACCACCCAAGATTCACTTAGTTGGGGTCTCTTTCCCACACATTGAGAAATGAATGAAAAGGACAACATCAGATATTAAAGTTATGTACTCACCATAACCATGCATCTGTGTTGTGCATTTTAATTCTTCCTCAGCTTCCTACCCTCCTTTCCCCTTCCTTTTGTCTTCCAGAGTGACCTTATATTATGGAAACTTTTGTTCCATGTTTGAGCCCAAGATTTGCTGTTCTGTCCTTCTTCTTACTCTATCTTAGACTCTATAAGGAAGAAAACTCAATCTGAGGTATTTGTTAGATGACTGGGGTATTATGGGTAGAGGGAGAAACTTGAGGGTTGGATCTGAAAGTCTAGTGTATGCGGCCAAGTCATATTGGAAGTCAGAACTAGTACCCCACATGTTCAGGAAGAATGAAAATGGACAACACAGTTACATAGTTATAGTGAGTACAGACTTTAATTTACACCAATATGCTAACCCAATATTTCTGGCAGAGTAGTCTGTGGGGAATTTTTGAAATCTGCCAACTCATTGCACTTCCAAAAATGTGTTCTTATTGACTCTTTTTTTTCACCATCACACCTCCAACATTTGCAATCTACTTGAGGAAAAATTCTTTGAAGTCTGCTTGGGGTATAAAAATACATATGCAAACACTTCCAAGCAAATATTCTAAATATTCTAGACTATTTGGGAGGCATACATATATCCTCTCATTCCTTTGTTTTGAATTGCTTAGCCAGTCTCTTTTACCAATCCTTTCTAAGCTCCTCTGATTAATTCCTATAGTTATCCTGCAATATTTTATATGTCCAACTAATTATCCTTTTTTAACAGCAGTTTCTATTCTAAAGTGTATTAAAATCTCTGTTGGTCTTTCACTTAGGATTCCCCTATTATTTTCTACTTTCTTATACTCTGATGTTAATCCTTAATGGGGAAGGCTATCTCAAACCTGCAGTTCAAATTTATTCTTGGCCTCTTCCCATTCTATTCCCTTTCCCTCTCTGATTATTTGTTCCCAATACCTTGGATCTTTTGCCAGTTTTTCTCCAGTAAATTTCTGCCCTCTCTTGGCTATTCTCTGTATCCCTAATTGCAGTCATCCCTATTTGAAGAATCTCCTTCCGCCATCCCTGTGTTGGCTTAGTTCTTAGAATACTATCACTACTTTATGAATATGATATTTTGTATGGTCATTGTTATTCTCCCTAATGATTTGCATCCAAAATCCTAGTCTCTTCTAATTTTTTGAGCAGCACCCCCACCCCTTCAATCCATTTTAATAATCATCCCTTTCCACTTTGATTTATTGCTTTCTGCTTGTACTATATATAGGAGCCCTGACTGTGTAGCTCTGAAATACTCCTTCAAATCAGGCCATCTTACACCACCTTGTTCCATTGGAAGCATCAACTTATCCCACTTGACTCTTGTCCTTTTCCCATATAGAGTAAGCACTTTATTACTTTAACATGTAGCAAGTACTGCCCCTAGAATGAGTTTTCTGCACTGCAGTGTTAGACTCCTGCTTGTTTGCCATTTAATTCAGGTCTTGCCTGGCTCTTGAGTCTCACACAACACATTGTTTTATGGTGATGATAACTAAAATCAAGGAAATGAAGAGAACCACAGATGTCATCATAGGCACTGAATATTTCGAAAGCTGCCACATTAATACTAATAACAACAAATAAGATATATGTGTTTATTTTGTGTAGTGCATTCACAGGAAAGCATTTAGAGAGTCTGCCCAGCAAAAGGTATAAGGTTACTGCTTTAATCTGCTAAGTAGTAAATGGTGTATCAATTTGGCTGAAATGCTACTCGAGCTGGTCGTGGGACTATGCCTAAACTTGTTTGGTTATCTACTGGAATTAGGTTAACAAGGAGTAAACAAAAAAGCAGTGGTTAAGCCCTTTAAGCACCTCAAATGAAGCTTTCCCTTCTTCAGATTCCTGTCTGCTTTTGGTCCTTGCTTAAATGTTGCACTAAAAACATTGTGTGACTTGGAGTCCTTGGAGAAATAAAAATTCGGAATCTTTCAATTTAAGTTCTTAGCTCTTTATTCCAGGTTGGATGAATGCTACAATGTACAGAGATGTTAAAAACAGTTTATAGGGGATGGATCTGGAACTGGGACCTCCTCTATAGTTGGTGGGCTCAGGGGGTCAGGAATGGTGATCCATCCACTTGGACCAATAGGGTGTATGGTGGGAGTGAATCTATAGTTTTTGAAAGTCCAGATCTGGAGAATATCAGTGGACACTACCCCTAAACAATAATTTTATATTTTTCAATATAAGGCGAAAGCATCTCCAATACTGTATATAAATGCTTCATTCGATGTTTTTTTTCTAATGTAATGTTTCTTGCTAGTTCTATTTAAACACTCCTTGGTTATACATTGCTTTTCAATTGTAAAATATAAAATTATTGTTAAGGGGAGGCTCTACTGGTTCTATGCTCAGACTTTCCTGTTAAACAAATGTCAAATAAAATAAATAAATAAATAATGAAATAAAACAGTTCTTATGTGTCCCATCCTTCACACAAAAACAGGTACCAACAGGCATATCATTTGCATGATGGATGGCAAATTAATAAAATAAAAGGTACTATATTATTTATTGCTTCAATGGTACTTTAAGATGTGAAACATGACAGTTTTCCATCCCTTTGTTTTCTGCTGATATTATATGCACAGCTGTGACTCCATCTTCAGATGGTTGACGATAGCATGACAGTTCCTCCTGCCCCTATAATCATGGGCTCCCGCCTCCCACATGTGCACAGAGCTGGGTGTAGAGGCTTAGGCATGTACACGGCATTACATAGTAATTTTCACAGCAATTATCAGGTGTGCTCATCAGCAAATTGAGTGGCTCAGAAAAATATAATGAGATGAGTCCTAATTAGCATAATCTTCAAAGCCAGCGGGATTAATCTACGTGATATAAGCATGCCCAGAAGCTGAAAGCCCCACTGTGCTACTGAAGAAAACTACGTTAAAAGGGATTTGAATCTTGCAAGCTGATTTTGTGAAAAGCTTTCATTCTGAGTAAGATAGCTGCATATATATATATATATATATATATGTATGTATATATATATATATATATATATATATATATATATATATATATATATATATATATATATATATATATATATATATATATCTATATATATATATATATATATATATATATATATATATATATATATATATATATATATATATATATATATATGGTTCTACCTGACATAAACGAAACCCCAAAACACCGACAACACAATCACCGAAACCACATAACCGACAGTACAAAAACACAAAACCCCACATGCCCGACAACGAAATAACCGGCAGTACACAAACATGAAACCTCATACACTGCACACACCACAATCACAACAATCAACAAACAAAACACATTCCCTGTCCAAAAACCACATACACAACACAAGCACACCAAAATCCCTACAAACCCACACTAAACCTCACATACACAACTACCTACAACCCTAACCCAAACCCTAACCCTAAGGTCCGTCACTACCGCACACTTACCTGACCCGCTTCCTAACCCTAACTCACTTATCCGCCGCCCTAACCCAAACACAATCACTACCGCACACTTACCTGACCGCTCCTTAACCCTAACTCACTTATCCGCCCTAACCCAAACACAATCACTACCGCACACTTACCTGACCCGCTCCCTAACCCTAACTCACTTAACCCACCCCTATCCCCACAGACCGTCAATATCCACACTTACCTTACTCGCACCCTAACGTCCGTCACTACTGCATACTTACACAGCCTTTTCCCATGTCGGCATCCTCGGCGTCGGTGCTTTCATCCGTCGGGTCGGTCTTCTGCACTGTCGATCTTCTTGTGCCCGTCGCGTCGGTCTTCTGAACTGTCGATCTTCTGGGGCTCGCGATTTCCATGTCAATGTTCCGGCGTGTCGACTAACTGAGGTAGAACCATATATATATATATATATATATATATATATATATATATATATATATATATATATATATATATATATATATACACACATATATATATATATATATATATATAGTAAGTGCTACTTCTCATACAATTAATTCAGTTCTAGAATGTTACCTTTAACCTTTCCTAGTACCTGATGCCTGTGAGGAATGTCACTTTTTCAGTACTTTTAGGAAGTGTTGTACAAAGCTGTCTTGGGAGGTACATTGCAAGTATAATGTAAAAGGCTGTTAAGGCTGATGTAGTGACACCCCCCAACTAGGCTCATATTCTGAGTAATGATCATTACAATTTTACTATTATGAGCCTTGCAGATATGTAATTAGAGATAATATTATTTAAATTGTTGTTGTAATGGTCATGGAGAACAATGCTTTTTTTTTTTTAATATAATTTCTACTTACAGCGCATTGGTGTAGCCATGGGCACAGTCTGCACTAATTCTTATGCGACTCCAGTCCTAGCCCACTTTGAACATGAACATGTGAGTTATTATAAACATTTTGTAGATGACATATTTTTATATGGAATGGGACTAGTGATGCTTTGCCTGAATTTGTTAATTATTTACATCAGACTACTAGTTTTTGAAATTCAGCATAAAGTGGTCCAATAAGAGCACTGAGTTTTTAGATGTTTCTGTGAATTTGGATGCTTGTGGTCAAGTAGAGACCAAGATTTATAGGAAACCATGAAAACGCAATACTTTATTGCACAGAACCAGTATGCATCCGGCACATATTCGTAAGAATGTAGTTAAGGGACAATTACTCAGGACTATGCGTTTACATAATAATGATGAGTCTGCGTTGAAAGCCCTTGCAGATACTTCAGCACAGCTTGTATCCAGAGGTTATTCATGTAGAGAGATAGATAATAGTGTTGAATCTGTGATGTCCCTTAGGGCTAGTGCTGCAAAACGTTTTTTTTTTTCTGATGTTACATCTAACAGTACTACATCGTCTACTCAAGTTGGGAAAGATTGTCCCAGGATACTCCTGGCTTATTCCAGTGATATTAAAGTGGTTTGTGATGCTATTAAGGGGAACTGGGCGATTCTGACTATGGACAGGGATTTGTATAAGATAATAGGTTCAACATCGAAGTTTGCTTTTAGGAATAATAAGTCACGCAAACGAGAACTTTTTTATAAACATGTCTCATCCTTGTCCAATATAGAATCTCAGCAATTTGGCACCTATCCATGCAGAATTTGTAGTGCGTGTACTTATATCTGGTCCATTGCTTTTACTGACCACCCTGTTATAGCTAATCAGATCGAATTCTGATTTTATGCAGACTGTAAATCTAGAATGTTATTTATTATGCAATGTGCATAAGTTGTAAATCATTCAATGTTGGGAAAACAAATCATACATTGAGGGAAAGAATTTTAGAGCACAATGGTGACATTAGGAATAAGAAGTTGACTAATGCTTTGTCTAAATATGTTTCTGAATATGGATCACATCATAGTTTTAAGTTTACTGTTTTAGAAATTATTTCTGAAAGTTTATAAGGTGGGGATATATGTAACTTGACTGAGAGATAAGAACTGCACTGGATATTGTCTTTGCGAGCAAACAGTAGCCCAGGTTTAAACGATATTGCTTTAAAAACTATGTTTAAGGCTCTTAACTTGCTTCATTGAAAGAATTTTGTTATTAAGTCCGATTGAATGATTTTAAGATCATGTGACTGATATTTGGCTATTGATCGGTCAATTCTTTTTATGAATGGAGTGATTTTTACTCAAATTTTATGGTCTGAAGAAGCTGCTTTTGCAGTGAAAGTGCTTACCATTTCTTATTTTGTGTTGTTTTATTAAAGTATTTTGCTATCCTTCTAGCCGTGGTGGTCGGAGATATTTTCTTTTTTAAGTATCTTAGTTACAGTCACTTATGGTGAGTCAACTCTGCTTCATTGTTCACAAGGACAGCTTTTTGAAAAACCAACCTTTTATTTTACTGCTAAAGTTGTATCAGAGTTTAGTTTTAGTCACAACATTAATCTCCCTGTCTTCTTTCTGGAACCTAAGAACAAGGGAGAAAAGATTCTTTGAGCTCTGAATGCCTGCAGACAGCTCAGATACTATATGGACATAAGCCTTCAGGAAAGCTGATCAGATGTTTATCTCATCTAAGGTGATATATTTGTACAAAGATTTTAGAAGCAAACGTACATTGGGTCAGATTCAGAAAACATTTCCACATTGTGGTAAACAAATTTGCATATTGAGCACCCACAAGCAGGATGGGTGTGATTCAGAAACCCAGTAGTATTACACAGTCAGTTAAGATAGCATGGTTAGATGGGTTACACACTAATGACTGCATAATAAAGTGCTATGTATGCTAATGAGGCAAAAAACATGACAGGGCAAGTCTGAAATGTTTAAATGTCATGCAATGATCATGTGCCTGTTTTGGATTTCTACTTGGCCATATGATTGCATCCAGGCAGAGTAAAATAGTGCATAATGTTATGAGTTGCCTTAGCTATTGTAAACGTGTATCTGCAAGAAGCTGTCATAGCAGCTGCTGCAGCTGATGGTGCACAACATCTCCCTCGGAGGTACCAGGTCATCCAACTCTGGTCAACATTTCATGCTCTCTGTGACATAATGGACCAGGACTGTGTCAACAGGGACACCTTGTAGAAAATCATGGATAAGAGTCAATCTGTTCTGCAGCCTCATGGGAGTCATGGAGTACCTATCCCAGTGGATACTAAGGTATGCGTGACTTTACATCTAATACCTGCAGAGTCCTTTCATTGACTGACTGGGGGCACAATGGGGGTATCTCAGGCATCTGCCTTGAGAACACTCCATTATTTCCATAAGGCCATGTTTCAGCATGTGGAGGAATATTTGTGGTTTCCACATACCCCAAAGGAGAGAGAGCAAACACTGTGCAGAAGTTCTATGATATAGTCCATTTCCCTAATATTCTGGGGGCCATGAACTATATCCACATTGAAATAAAGGTTTCATATGATGAACTGGGAAGGAGATTCATGATTTACGAAGGGTATCTCTCTATCAACTGCCCGGTGGTCTGTAATGCACAGAGTGTCATCTACAATGTGTGTGTGTGTGTGTGTGTGTGTGTGTGTGTGTGTGTGTGTGTGTGTGTGTGTGTGTGTGTGAAGGCTACACAATTTTCATGACTCATTTTTGCAACGGGTAATTTCCCACATGGCCATCTTGTGGGCAATGCTGGATATGCCCTAGAACCCTGGCACATGACACCATTAGAAATCCACACAAACTGACCAGGGGTATAACCATGCCCTAACAGACCACAAAATGTTGACTCTTCAAATGTCGACATGCTACTGTGCATGTGCCGAGCAACAGTCTCGACACATGCAAAATTAAGTCTAACAAACATAAATATTAAAACATCATTTTTTGCAGGGGGATTTTGCCCCACACCCCTTGCTAAAAATATATAGTGATTGAGCAAAATTACTTATTCATTAACCAATCAAAACAACAACAGCAATAAAAAAAGTAAAAGGGTTTCTGCTGGGGGTAAGCCCCCCATCCCCCTACCCCTTAGATATAGATATAGATTCATAAAGGTTATCACAAACTGTAGACTACATGTACACTTAATGTAGTCTTTCTGAGTGACTCAAGAGCACAAAAGATGTGATAAGAATTTTATTGAATACATATTGTGTACACTTTGTGTAGGCTTTATTGAATCTGGCCTTATGTTTTCTTTTGTTTTGTTTTGTTTTTGTTTTTCACTTTTTGCATATGTAAAGAAAGATGCTCAATGCATGCCTTTTAGCATTTTAGCTTGTTAATGTGCATAATTACCATAATTTTGTGCATGCTGATATTAGTGCCGTTCAACAAACTTGACTAAATCCATGTGTGTGTGTGTGTGTGTGTGTGTGTGTTATATATATATATATATATATATATATATATATATATATATATATATATATATATGTATATACATACATACATATATATATATATATATATATATATATAGATATATATACACACACAAACATACAGAAAGATAGAGACAGAGATATGATGTAAGTATATATGCAAACGTTTTATAGTAACACTTTCATCTTAACAAATGTAAAGGGAATTCTACTCAACAGTACTACTTGTCCATTATCTTAATCAAGTAATGTTGCAAAATATTATTGCATAACACAAACAATAATATAATTTTCAATCAAAACAAGGTAATATAAGGACTGTTGTAAAGAGCTTTTATGAGCACAACTAGTAATATTCAGTAGTGTAGTGTTTCCCTACCTTGGTTATATCGATTCACCTTCAGGGTTATAGTTCCTGAACTTATTGCTTGTCCTGCTTCAATTTTGACAACATATTCTCCACTGTCATTTAATGATATTTTGTGAAGTAAAAGTGAGCCATTCTTTTCAATGATATCTGCTCTGTCTTTGTAGGGCGTGATAAGTAATTTGTATGAATTGTTGCCCATGTCATTATATGAAGGCCACTGAAAATAGTTTCTAATTTTGCAGGAAACAATTTCGTTCTCAAGGAAGTTCCAGTAAATTCCAAAAGTCGTTACATTAAATGATAAACTGTAAGACACATTTAGCAGAACTGACTGAGTTTCTTGTCCACTCACTGTCTCATTATGGACCGTCAGATTAAGACTGCAGCCATCTTTTGCTATAATAGAAAAAGAAAGAAAATGGACATACATAAATATTATTATTTTCATCAGGACATTGATCACATCAAATCTGTAAAAACACTTCAGAATTAAATTTATTTTAAAACTGCACTAAATGGGCTGTATTTTTACTAGAACATAAAATAAAGAGGTTGTCTGTCTGGGCCAGACCTATATTCAGTAAAGGTCTAAGACAAAATGCTACAACCTAATACAGCTGGAAGGTGATAATATAGTTGGACTGCAAAATTTCAAGACAGTAATGACATAGTACAAATAAATAACATAACACATATATAAGACAAAAGTACCATATAGTTCATATATTCAGATCATTAATAAAGGAATGCATACCTTCATTGCCATGCCATTTTATAATGTAATAAAAAAAAAAAGAGTCTAACTAAAAAAAAGCACATTGCAGGTTGGAAAGGACCTAGGATGGGAAGTCATTATAAAATGAAGGAAAATATTTATAGACAAATATGAAGATATAATGAGATAGCAGGATGAATGATGACTGAATGTGTTCATGTAGGAGTGTAAGGAAAAGTGTATGAAAAGTGACTAAGGAATTATAAGAAGAAAGATTATATAGGATGGGGTATGAAGTGAAGTATTAGAATAAAACAGAAGAGGTGTGGAACTGAGTAACTAGCATTTTTTCAAAAAGTAGAGCTAATTAAATTATTTTAATATTTCAATTCTGCTTAAATATTTAAGTGCACTTATAGTGACCTGTATGGTGATACTACTTTGTACTTTTCTTCTGTGTTCCATCTTATTGCGTTTTTTAGTTTGTTCTGAGACTTTAATCTTGTATTTTAATTAGCATTTTTGGGAAGATTGTATTTCTGCTTTATTCTGCACTTCTATTTCTGCAAGTTGAATTATTTGTAAAAGTTTTGCATTTTAAACCCTGGTGGGCCCAAAGTCTTGCAGTTTTGTGGCAGAACTGTGTACCACTACCAGACTTGTGCCTTAATCATTTATTACTGCATTTGTTCCATAAACAGTGTTACTGGTAAATTTCTGTATATTCTGGTGCCTTAAACTGTAGTAGAAGTTCAATAGTGAGATTCACATTCTGTTTAACATTTACCTGCTTGGATTCTTTGTCTGCCCCATCCCCCACTAATACATTAAGAGAAAGTTTCTGAAAGAGCTCCAGTATTGCCTTTATTTGATTGTTAGCCTCTATAGCTAGCATGCTTGTTGCTGAAAATTTCCAACCCTTCCACCCTTTTGCTGCTGTTCTTTTTTTATAGGGCTGTGTCTCTGCCCTCCAGCCATTACGATTATCTGATTTTCAAAGTCTTCCTCCCTGCTTTCATTGCTATTGACTATTGTATGAGCTGTTTAGAAACTCTTCCCACCCATTGTTTTCCCAAGATCCATGATACCGAGTGCCCCCAGCAAACCAGTGCTGCTCTTGAATAAACCTGCTTTACTACATACTGTCTCCTGCTCATTTTCCTGGAGCCCAGCAAAGTGTGTAGTCCTAGCCTGCATTCCAAAAGTGTTTTACTTGTATCCAGTACCATTACAGCAAAGTCAAGTGCTTTTGATTGCCAAATAGCACTTGTTATTTTGAGTGATCACTTTTGTTTCCTGCATTTGTGTGCATTTCACTGATTTTTTTTTTTTTTTTTTTTTGGTAAAAAAATGCTCTTCCTCTAGTTGTTACTGTACCGAAATTACCTTCAACAAGGGATTTCTGGCTAGTAGTTTTAGTGGTTTGTGTTACAATTGCACTTGTGGGTCTCTTCTACTGTGTTTTTACATCAGGAGGACTGGGTTTATTCGTCTTGTGGCAGAGGGTGTTTACCTGGTCTATCTGAGTTGGGAAATACACAAAATGACTCATAACATAGTCATTATCATATGTCACATCAGACACAGATATCCTTCAGAAGGGTCTCATAGAAACAGATAACTGGTGCCAAAGCCATGGCCTAAAGTTAAACGCTAAAAAATGCATAGTCATACCCTTCGGGAAAAACAAGGTTACCCCCAGCTACCATATAGGTGGCAATCCACTAAGCACAGAAGAGGTTATCAGGGATCTGGGGACCCAGGTTGACAGTAACCTCTCATTTGACACCCACGTTGCCAAAGTAGTTAGGAAGACCTTCTACATTGCCCACCTGATCATGAAGGGATTCACATCTAGGTCAAGGGAGGTCATCATTCCCCTGTACTCATCACTCATCAGACCGATGATTGAGTATAACGCCCCATTTGGAATGTATCTGACCCGACACCTGCAGCAATTGGAAAGGCCCCAAAAGTTCCTCACCAAAAGGATAAAGGGTCTCAAAAATATGTCCTATGCTGCCCGACTGAAGGAGCTCCAGCTCTACTCAGTCACTTACTGCCAGCTCAGAGGTGACCTGTGCCTGACATACAAGGCCATGTCCAACCCAGAATTAATGAACATGCTTCACCTCAAAAAATCTAAATCCATCCGATCTACAAGAGCACGAGACTTGAACCTTGACACGGTCATAAATAGGACATGCTGGAGGGACAGATTCATCACCCAGAGACTCCCTATGCTGTGGAACAAAATCCCGGTACATGTGAGGCAGAGCACCTCGCTGGCTTTGTTCAAGAGAAATCTTGACCAATGGATGGGAGATCGCAGGTATACCCCAGGGATCACCTCAGTGTCACTGCTTGACAGAGGCACAGCTAAATAATGGGCATGGTATCCTTCAAACTAAAGGGGTGGCGAAAGTCACAAAACTCTGGGCTAGGCTTATAAATGCCCTAGGGCAGATAGCCTAGTATGAACCTATGAACCTATGAACCTATTACATTGATCAGAGGGCTAATTATTTACTTTTATATTTTTTTCTGTAGTGCTCTAAATTTTGCATATTTGTGTAGGTTGGCAGTGCCCTGCAGAACAATTTTTTTCTGTAGAATGGCCCATAAAACTGTAAGCTGTAAAGCAGCAATATAGTGCAAATATCTTGTGCGCCAACAAGCTTAGAGCAGCTAGATGGGCGTCAAGTGGCAATACTTATATATTTAGTAGAATTCAGTATTGCGTAAACATTAAAGTTAATAGAATTTAATTTACATTTTAACAGAATTGCCCTAATAAAGCACCCTTATTAGTCTGTACCAACAAAACACCCTTAATAGCTTTCTAACCCCAATAAACCAGCCACTTGCAATTCACAAATCAAAGGAGTGAATAGTATGGATATGCAATTTCCTAACTTCTCTGTAGCCAGCTTGGTGGATATGGGCATCTTGAGACAATGCAGCAATTTATAACCACTTAATCCTTAAAGTATCAGATGGAGTATGTGAAAGGTGTACTTACAGAATAACATTGGGAGCTAAACTCTTGCACACAAGTCCACATCAGGTTGTTAAAACTACACACACACACACACACACACACACACACACACACACACACACACACACACACACACACACACACACACACACACACACACGCACACACACACACACACACGCACACACGCACACACGCACACACGCACACACACACACACACACACACACACACACACACACACACACACACACACACACACACACACACACACACACACAAAACACCCACCTCACATAGAACACAACACACACATAAACTAATGTATGTCAAGGCACTTAAAAGCAATCTTCTTAAATAACAAAGTTCGTCTAGACCACCAACTGTCAAAGTTATGCCTCAGCAAGCCCAAAGGTATTCAGAAAAAATAACACTTAACACCACACAAACTGTCACTCTCAGTGGATCCCCAAACACTGAGTCCCTAAGGCAAGTAAACACACTTTCCAGGACTCTCATCATATTGGATTCTATTTTAAGATATACTGATGCTCCACTAACCAGGCTGAACAAGGAGAACATAACTGTTGGTTTCTTAGCAGGAGCCAGGATCTGCCAAATCATGCATCCACTCAAGTCATTATGTGACAAGTACAAGTATGATTCCATCATAATCCATGTAGGTGTAAATGACCTGAGGTGTACCTCCCTGGACTATATAAAGAGAGACATTGTGGAGCTTTCAGACTGTGTCTCAGGCTGGTATGAGCCTAGCAATGGACATTATATTGCCATCACCAAGGATGTTGTCATAATGAGCAAAAATTATTTACTTCAACAAATGGCTGTCTTTCTGATGTTATTCTAACAGGATCCAATATTTGTCAGCTTGGGAGGACAGACCACATTGCTTTGCCAAGGATGATCTGCACCTTCACCCCTCTAGGCTTTCAAATACTGATTAAAACTTTATCCACTCCCATAGTGTCTTTTTTTAGGCAATGCCAAATTGACAAACCTACTGACCTAGCCAAATCAACTCAACAGAACCTCAGGGTGTCACTACTAACTGCCAGAAGTCTAAATTATAAAAAAAAAAACAAAAAAAAGCAAAACAAACAAAAAAGCTATACTCCCTCCAAGCCCTCTTCACACTGTAGACATCTGTGCAGTTACCTAGACATAGTTTACAGTGGCATAAAGTACCTTAGCAGTGCAAGGTTTCAGTGCCTTCCACACTTTTAAACCAGTAGCTGCACAAACAAGGGCTAAAGTGGGAGATGTCTCAATATACATCAATATACATCAATAACAAGCATTCCTTGAGGGTTGTCAGACAGAAAAATGTGTTGGAGTTCCTCCACATGCAGATCACCATAGACAAAATCTCATACCATAACCCAGCCAGTTATAGGTCACCCTCCATAGCCCATAAAGTTCACCATGCATACTTGGACCTAATGGCGACACTTACTATCCAACCTAACATCATACTCGGGGAGACTTTAATTACATCTCTATAGACTTGGAATCCTACATAACCTGAAATCTACAGACACACAGAAATTCCTGGAATTCGTAAATACACATACCCTTAACCAAATAGTGAATATGTCCACTAGAAGCTCCAACATACTGGACCTTGTGTTCACAAAGTTGGGAAAACACTGCACCCCTCCAATGCTTCATCCTCCCTGGTAAAGTCTGACCATAAAACTGTCTCATTCAAAATCAAAATCAACTCTGTAATCCCATTAAAACCAGTAACAGTTATGAACTATTCCAAGGCAAATTACCTGTTATTATGTGATGGTTCAGTGCCTTTCCAAACCCCGAGAACACACCGGCCTATGCTGAATTGCTCTCTGAAACTCTGCATAACCATGTCAGTGGCTGCATAGAAATTGCTGTACTTACCAGAAATATGCCCAGAACTATCCCAGAAACAAACCACCCTGGTGGCATCCCAAATTAAACAGAGTATACAACAGAAAGAAAAAAATATGGCAAAAATTAGGAAGGGTAATTCCCATAAAGATAAAAACTCTCTCATCAAAGTAAATAGACAACTAAGAAATTTAATTAGGTCAAACAAAGCCAATTTTGAAGTTAAGATATCCTCCCAGGTGAAGGATAACCATAACACTTTCTACATTTATGTCAGGGACCTCAAGGGCATAACACAGCAATGGGCTGAACTTATGGTTAATGACGCCACATTCACCAAGCCTGGTGATATAGTGAACCTGTTAATGGACAAATTTACTTTCATCTTTATTCCCTGCTCACCCCCCAACCATCCCCCAAGAATGCCATCAAACCTGACCCCTCCAAATATAACTTGGGGGCATGTACTGGCTGCACTCACTAAAGCTAAAAACATGTCCTCAGTGGGCCCCAATAACATCCCAAGATGCCCCCTGAATAGTGTAAAATACAACTTATCAGGACCACTGGAGTCATTAGTTAACTATAGTCTTAAAACAAGCTTTGTGCCAAATGAATGGAGGACTGCAATGGTCATCCCCCTTCATAAGGGAGGACCTTCAACAAATTCTTGAAACTGCAGACCTATTTGTCTGACTAGATGTTTTGCAAAGCCATGGAAAAAATTATCATGGAAATTATCAACAAGGACTGCTCATCTAGACACTGGATCCATCCCAATTTGGCTTTGTCAAAATAAGGTCATACTTACTGAATCTGGTGGACTTCTTTGAAAAGGTCACTAAGGCAATATATGAGGAGAAAATGGTGCATACTGCCTACCTATATCTGGCTAAGGCATTTGATACAATACTTAACTCAGGCATTGTTAACAAACTTACAGAACTAGGTATAAACCCATTTATACAGACTGGATAGGTAGTTGGCTTGTTCATAGGACCCAGGAGGTTAGAATCAGTGAGGCCACCTCCACAAAGAGGCTGGTCACTAGTTGAGTCTCATAGGGCTCTCTGCTAGGCCTGCTCCTCTTTGGCTTTGACATCCAAGAAGTAAATGCCAATGTCAAAGGCCTCTGACTAAATAAGTTCATAGATGATTGCAAACTGGGAGCAGTCACTGAATCCCCAAGATGAGAACACCCTTTGGGAAGGTTTAATACAGACAAATGCTTGGTGTCAAACTCATGGCTTAAAAACTCAATACAAAGAAATGCATTATAGTACATTTTGGTAAGTCTGCCACCTCAGGTAACTATGTCATCAATCAAACACCCTTAAAAGTTGATTCACTAGCCAGGAATCTGGGAACACATGTTTATAGGTTCATAGGTGTGTACTAGGCTAATGGCCCTGGAGCCTTTACAAGTCTAGCCAATAGAAGTGCCCTGGCATTGTGCCACCCAACGTTAGTTCCCAATGTCTCTATCAAGTAGAACCACTGGAGTGATCCCCGGGGTGAACTTTCTATTTCCCATCCACTCATCAAGATTTCTCTTGAAGAAGGCCAGTCAGGTGCTCTGCTTGACATGTATGGGAAGTCTATTCTAGAGCATGGACAGTCTCTGGGTTATGAACCTGTCTCTCCAGCATGTTCTGTTGATTGTAGTAATGAGATTGAGATCTCTAGAGCGTGTTGTGTGGAGGGATTGGGATTTCTTTAGATGTAGCATTTCTAACAGAGCTGGGTCAGACATGGCTTTGTAAGTCAAGCAGAGATTGCCTCTTAGTAGATGATATGAGACAGAGAATAGCTGTAGTGTCCATGTAGGAGATGTGTTTAAGGCCTTGGATCCTCTTCATGAGGTACTTTTGCGGCCTTTCCAGATGTTGCATGTATCTAGTGAGGTACATGCCAAATGGGGCATTATACTCGATGAGTGGCCTAATAAGGGAAGAATGAGATGTGCCACATAGAAGGACGTTCTGACCACTGTGGCAATGTGGTGGTCAAAGGAGAGGTTGCTGTCAACCTGTCTCCATAGATCTCTTATAATGCCTTTAGTGCTCAGTGGGCTTCCGTCGATGTGGTAATTACTGGGAACTGAGTTTTTCCAAAGGGGATGACAACGCATTTTTTTGGCATTAAGCTTAAGGCCATGGTTTCGACACCGGCCATTGGTCTCAGAGAGACCTTTCTGTAGGATGTCTACATCACTTGGGGAGTTAATAATGGCTCCCAGCTTGCAACCGTCTGTGAACTTGGTCAGCCAGAGTCCCTCTGTGTTGGCCCGGACTTCTGAGAAGTAGATACTAAACAGGAGGGGACCCAGGACTGATCCCTGTGAGACTCCACTTGTGACTGGTCAGCAGTCTGACTTGGAGTCTGCTACTTTCGCAATGTGGGTTCTATCTGTGAGCCAATTTGCAACCCACCTAGTGATATAGGGGTTGATGTCTAGTTTGGTGAGTTTATCAATAATTCCTGAGTGGGGAATGGTATCAAAGGCCTTGGCCAGATTGAGGTAGGCTGTATGAACTGCCTCACCCTGATCCACAGCTCTGGTGACTGACTCAAAGAAGTCAACCAGGTTGAACAGACATGATCTACCTTTCACAAAACCAAATTGCGTGGGATCTAAAGTTTGGAGATTCCCTATATCCTTGTTAATTAGGTTCATGATGATGCGCTCCATGGCCTTACATATCAGACTCATCAGGCTAATGGGGCGATAATTCCCAGGGTGTGTAGTTGCTCCCCCTTTATGGAGATGGATGACTGTAGCAGTGTGCCATTTGGTAGGGACAAAGCCTGAGGTGAGGCTGTGATTGAACAGGGCAAACAGATGTGATGCCAGTTCACTTTGTAGTTCATGTAGAACACATCCAGGGATAGTGTCAGGTCCCATGGAAGCTGTATTCTTGGCCTTGGACAATGCAGCTTTAACCTGTGCTGCAGTAATGCTGGGTACCTGGCATTTCTCCGGTATTTTGATTGGTCCTTTAGGGCGGGAGAGAGGGGTAAAGTTGGCATTGAATCTGTCGGCCAGTATGTTGGCAAAAATCTGTTGGCTCAGTATAGAAGGTACCATTGTGCAGCAACTCAGAGCAAATCTGGGTATTGCCATGGAGATTCTTGATATGACTATAGAAGGCTTTGTGGTTGTTTTTAGTGTCTGTCGCAATTCTGCCTTCATAGCTGGCTTTACAGGTTTTGATGAGAGATCTCAACTTTTTGTTGAGGCTAGTAAGGAAGTTTTTCCAGTCTTAGGACTTCACCTTTTTCTGCAATAATTTCTTCCTTCTGTTGTAGAGTTTATTAATGGCAGGGGACCACTAGATTGGCTTCCTTTTTTTGGAGGAGAGCATCTTGGTTCTGTTGGGTATTGCTAGTTCCATGCATTTATGTATGTGTTCATACAGTGCATTGGTGTATGATTCGGCAGTCATGCATTTATTTTCCATTGACATGGGTGCAGTGAAGTTTGCCACCTCTGTTTTTAGGATACCAAAGTCAGCTTTGGAGAAGTTTTTCATGGTGGTTACCTTTGCAGGTCATGTGGGTGAGATGTGGATTTCCATGGTGATTAGTTTATGGTCAGATTTAACCAGGGAGGATTTGAGTATTGATGTAGAGCAACGGTTGCCCATGTTCATAATAATCAGATCAAGGATGTTGCTTTCTCTAGTAGGGGTAGAAATGAGCTGGTCCAGGGCATTGGAACTGATGAATTCCAGGAATCGATGGGCCAGTGTATTGGTGCATGAGTAGTTTTCCCAGTTGATGGAGGGGTAGTTGAAGTCACCTAGTATGAGTTTTGGCTTGAAACCTAATAGTTTCCAGGGTGTTTAGGAACATGGAGTGAGAGTCTTGGGACATGGTTGGGGACCTATAGCAGGCTATGACCTGAATCACCATCTTACCCAATGTTAGTTATACCTGAATTATCTCAGATGTGTTATGCTGAGCTACTAGTCTGGAGGTGTTCATATCATTTATGAATATAGAGACACCACTGCCTTTGGAGCTTCAGTCCATGTTCTGGGGCCAAAAGGTGTGATATGAGTTATAGCCTGGAAGTGAAGGGGTGCTTTCTGCTGCTTTAAACCAAGTCTCCATTACAGCACAAATATTGATGTTCTCCATTTTGAGGAGTGCTTCGAGCAAGTGCATCTTGAGATTTAGACTTCTAGCATTGAGCAGCATGACCCTCAGACTGCATTTATTTATAGGTGTTACGGTGGTAATTTGGTCTTTGGACATCACCTAAAAAAGGCACTATAGTGGTGGCAAGAGTCTTAGACAGTATCTGGAAACCCAGGGGTGACAGAAGCAGGCCATCTCTGGTAGGGCATTGAGGTCTGTCAATCATGTCATCCCAAGCAGACAGATACTGGATCCCCTTAGAATGACACCAGAAACTTAGCCAGTTGTTGAAATCAATCATTTTCTACTTCTACTGCTGTATCATTCTGGACGACAGTAGGATGCAGCTCAGGGCTAGGGTCATACCTGCCTGGGCCACATAATCTGAGAGCTCCTCCATGTCTCTTTTCATATAGTCCAGGGAGGTGCATCTCAGGTCATTCAAACCCACATGGACAGTGACAGAGTCATACTTTTACTTGTTGTGGAGTGACTTGAGTGCATATGTTATGTGTCGGATTCTGGCACCTGATAGACAGTTGACTGTTGCTTTCTCCTTATTCAATGCAGTGAGTGGGATGTCAGTGTGCCTCACTATCGAGTAAACTATGACTAGTGTATTGGGCAAGCTGTTTTGACTTAGGGGCTTAGGTTGAGGGGAACACTGTGTAGGTGAGCTATGTGTATTGTGGTTTCTGCTGTATTGTGGTGGTAGCGTACATTTCTGCCTTGGAGGTCTCTGCTGTTTGGGTAGATATCTATTGAATGTGATATGTAGATAGTAACCTAGCCTTTCACCAACATGTGTCCAAAGTAGTAAGAAAATCATTTTATGTTGCTCAGCTTATAAGAAAGGTCATGGCATCTAGGTCCAGAGAGATTATTATACCACTGTACGTGGTCCTCATCAGGCCCATCATGGAGTATAATGCCTCTTCAGTATGTACCTAACCAGACACATGCAGCAACTGGAATGTCCACAAAGGTTCCTTACAAAAAGAATACAGGGAATAAACACAATGTCCTACGCTAATCATCTCAAAGCCCTGTCTCTTTACTCAGTATCATATAGATTTCTGAGAGGTGATAATTGCCTGGCATACAAGTCATCCATGGACCCTATTTTGATGAATCTTATGCACATCCACAAAACAAACAGCATCAGAACTACTAGATTAAAATACCTAAATGTTACTTTCAACATAAATAGGGCATGCCGGAAAGACAGACATTTTTTTCAGAGAATTGCCATTCTCTGGAAGAGGCTTCCCATCCATTTGAAGCAGAATTCCTCCGTATCCCTATTTAAGCACAACTTAGACCAATGGATCTATAACCAGAAATTTACCCCTGGTCTGGCTTCTATGTCTCTGGTGGACAGAAGCAGTCAGTAAAACAATCAAATATAAATCAAATTTGTGGATCAGATTTTGGGGTGGCACAGCTAAGCTTTTAAGGGCCCTAGTGGATGCTAGCTTACTATACACCTATGAGCCTATGAACCTATGAATGTAAGCTGAGGTGGCAATGAAGATGAGAAGATCACACACTTGATATAATGCACTTCTCACCCATTAGAGGGAAGCTATGATCTCTAAAAAAGGCAGGCCATGGTGATGGTGTTAAAGGGGTCATTATACTACTTCATATGGACAATTCTGATGATTTAAAAATCTGAACTTTGCCATAAGTGTATATTTTTAACTGACCTGTCCACTTCACTTAGGGAATTCTGCATCTTAAAGTGATATGAAACAACAACAAAAATAAATTATTATTAAAGACATACAAAAATGTAAGAACAGGCAAGGAAAGTACAGTTGTATGACCCACCCTCCATAATATTAGATATTTTAAGATGAGTTGGAAGAGTATAAAAGCATACAAAAACTATAATGATTTCATTAGAATATCTACAGGCAACATTGACATTTCTTGAAAATATCTCAGGAATTAGATTTAATATTATACAAAATGAAAATTAGAATACTATAGCAAAAAGAGGATTTATATATGATTATAAGTAATTTAGTAAATGTTTAAAATATCCAGAAATTACTTTGTTAATTTAAAAAAATTATGATGATATGTTTGATGACAAACTGCCTTTAATAAAATTATTCTGTTTCATAAGATTTGATATATAATTCAAAACATAGGTTTAACACTGGCTAAATATCTAACAAAGACAATAAATAAAATGTTAATGTCATTTTTTGATCAAGGATACCGTATACAGATTGTATTAGATACATGAAAAATGAAGTATAAGCTTTCCAGATTTAGATTCTTATGTATTACCATCAATATTCAAAGTTATAATACACAGGATTAATAAAGAACATTAAGCCAAATGGAAAGGTCTATATATATGTTTCTGGAATTATCATACCTCTCAACCTCTTAGAACAAAAAATCTGGACAAAGCCTGACAAAATGGGGGAACAAAGGCCCAAAAATAGGGACATATGTTAAATATTGCTCTTATAAACTTAAACAGTTGCTAGAATAACGGGATTTGTCTTAGTGTGCATTTTTCTGAAGGATATGAAGTCTGAAACACAAATGTATACAATTTAGTGACTTCAATCCTCAGATCATCCCACTGATTTGACAGAAAATCACAAATTTTATGAGAAACAGATCAAAAATATAAGGCAAAAATCTGGACATTCTGCCAGAGTCTATACAGTTGAGAGGTATGGTATACAAATTTAAAATTTTAGAACGGATAACAATGATAATGAAAAAAAAATGTATATTTATTAATCACAAACCATTTTCAGTTTTATTTATATACCTATTTTAATTCTTGATACATAAACAATATATTGAAGTAATTTGAAAATATTATTAACAAAACTACATCATTAAAATTGTTCTTCATTATATCCTTTCTGTGCAATAAACTACTTCTGGTGGTGGACCTTTCTGATTCACAGACCACCTCATTGTAATGACCCTACATGGTCTGTAGGAACATCATAGTGGGCTGTCACTTTGGCCAAGCTATATGTTAATGAGGCATTCCAGTGGAGGGAAGTCTGCTAGTTAGTCATGTACTGTCCCCCTGGAAATGCCTGTAGTAAATCATTTACACAGCCATGTGATTCCAAGAACTGCTCAGCTGCATAAGTTAAATCTGCCCGCTGAACTAATTAACGTGGACAAAAGTTCATGCTCACCCATTACTTTCAGTTGGTGAGATCTCATTAGAGTTAAGTGCCAGAGAGTTTAGTGGGCAGGTAGTGGTAGGATGTTTGTGAATGTGCGTAAGTGGATAGCTGCATTTGTGAAGGTTTGCAGTGTGTGTGTGTGTGTGTGTGTGTGTGTGTGTGTGTGTGTGTGTGTGTGTGTGTGTGTGCACCTGAATGTATGTGTTCAGTGAGGCTGTCATAGCTCTAAACTCTGCTAGACTAACAAGCAAATCCTGCAATATTGGAGGGAACTCTTGACAACAGGGATTCTCTTGAAGTAAATCTCTAAACCTTCTTAAAAGGTTAATAGAACAACAGGTTTGCAACATAAAGGATCTATGGGTGGGGACAAAACTAGACACCAGGGATACTCTTTAAGCATAACACTAAACACCCTTAAAAAGTTAATAGAGTAACAATTTTGCAGTTTGAGGATGTATGGGCAGGTGGAGTCTAGACACCAGGGATTTGAAATACTACCCTAAGTCACTTAATTATAAAAAGGTTCAAACACTATACCCATGACACAAAAAGCAGCTCCTTCAGATTGCAGAGCACTAGTCCTCTACATTACTACTAGACACTGGGGTTACTCTAAATATTACCTTAAGTTATTTAAAGAGGTAATAGAATACTGGGGAAAAACTTTTGAACCCTGTACCTTTGGCACATAAGACAGCTTACTATTAGAGCTTTAGTCCACTGTACTATCATTATACACTAAGAAGGCAGTGTAAGTCACTTAAAAAAAGTTAAACATTAATATTGGGGGAAAAAGCTTTCAACCTTGTAACTTTGCACAGAAAGCAATCCATTAATAATAAAGAGCTTTAGTCCAGTATGTAACAGGGCAGGGTTTGCAGCTTCATGTATTTCCTGTCCTAGAAGAAGTCTGAACCTCTTAATGTCTGCCATTATTGATTTACTGTAATAGTCCATGAGTTATGACAAACAGGAAAAGGAAAACATGAAGGACAGCTGTGAAGGATAGGGGTGTGTTCAAAGGGGCAGGGAGGAGCCATACCAGTAAACAGCCTTGCTGAAAACTTCCTGACAAAATCAGCAACAACACTAAACAACACCCATGCGAAATGTTAAATACTACTGCCAGTCACTTAAAAGGTTCTAGCATCACAATGCAGTTTCTGAACAATAAATGTTTGACATTACTGACTGACAGGGATAGGGAAAAAATAAAATGCTACATCAGGAATGTTCTGTCAACTTAGGAATAGGTAAAAGTGTGTGTGTGTGTGTGTGTGTGTGTGTGTGTGTGTGTGTGTGTGTGTGTGTGTGTGTGCGCGTGCTTTTTTGTGTGTAGATGCATGTGTTTAAATGTGTCTATCTGCTTAGGAGAATAAATAGGTGTTGCCTGTGCCAATGAGATGCATAGGACACAAGTGGAGCTTACTACAGGAAAATGTTAATTAGCACTAGCGGCAATATGACACAATTCAGAGATATGCAAATTAGATGATAATAAGGTATTTCTCCATTGCAAATAATGTGTCTCTGAATCACATTTCCTATGATCACAGAAACAGCTCCTTTTGGCTGCAGCTCTTTGTGTCAGTGGTGAAATTTTTAGAAGGTGTCAAGAAAAATAAAATACTCTATGGAAATATAAATAATAATTCAATTGTTATAAAGTGTTGTAAAACTCAAAACATTTGGAGGTATAATGAATGGTTAAATTTTCAAAGTGTAAGAAATTATATCACAACATAAATATGTAGATTTAATGAAGCTGACCTATAGTTATCCCAGATTTTTTTGGGGGGCAAAAAAAAAAAAAAAATATATATATATATATATATATATATATATATATAGGTTCATGTTAGATCAACGAAAATCTATATCCCCGATGACCAGATCACCGAGACGAGATTGCCAATGCCACACATCCACGACAAAGGTAAGTTGTGCGGAATGAGATGTATTCCCATTTCCGCAATGTGGTGCAATCTCGGAGTTGGTATATTTAAGTAGAGGGGGTATGGGGGGGCGCAACCTCCCACATTGGGGTGCAGGGAGGCTTGCCCCCCTGCTATACACATATCTATTAATGTTTTAAGTGTATTATGGACACAGGAATAGATCCTGTTCCATAATACATATCCTTACATTTGTTGTGGATGTGTGGCATCAGCAATCTCGTCTTGGTGATCCGGTCGTCGGGAATGTAGATTTTCGTTGATCTAACATGAGCCCATATATACATATATCCTTTACAAATATAATATACAAGTATGAGATGAATAAGTCAGTTCCATACAACATGCATAAAGTTTTAAGAGAACATGAGAATATTCAAGACACACTTTGAAATTTTCCATTTTGAAGTCAGACTTCCAAATATTCGGAGAAAGATAAAGCTCTTATTTTAAAATCAAGATCTAAATTATCATCTTTATCCATTCTGGAAAATTTCTACTTGGGTGTTCATTGAAACAGGTTTTTATACACCAAACATGTAAATAAAAATCACAAAAGATAAAAAATACATTGTTTGCTGGAGTTGCAAACAGGAAATTAAAGCAGACTGGAATCATATTTTCCATGTGTACATTATTATCTGAATTCTGGTAAACCATCTCATTAATTTTACAAGTTCTATAGAAGACAAATGTTTTATTTTATTAATTGAGGTAGAAGATTGGGCAACATGGTCCTTCATGCTCAGCCAGGAGCACTGTATGGTTAAGTGACTTTCTTAGAGTTATACAGCAATCAAATGGAAGCTGAGGGAATCAAACTCTGGACTACATGAAGAAGCTTTTTTTTAACAGTTCATTGTCTTAATCTCCTGCACTAACTGACTCAGCTGATTACTTTAAAACCAATAATTTTACTAATGGTCAAATCCCTATATATGTTAATATATTATATACATTAAAAAAAACAATGTCCGGTCCTGTGATGTACATTGGCTATGGTGAGAAAAATAATTACAAGAGAATGCATGAAAGATATTGCACATCTGAACTGTTGCATGAATAACAGGACCACATCTTTTCAGTCAGAGAAAGACAAAGGGAATATTTCTTCAGTAATCTAACTTCGTTATCTCTGACTCCAACTTTCTTTTACAAATTGAGAGATTTCCTGAATGTGTCAACATCTAATAATATTGAGAGACACATTAACAGGGAAATATGCAGACCGTACAAGAAAGTTTACCACTTTTGTGCAGTTTCTCAGAACAGGCATCACTAACCAATACTGGGGTAGTACAAAGAATGTCACCTTAAACCATCTGCCACAAACTTCATTCTGTTGAAAGAAATGCTTATTAATGAACAGGGTAACTAAACATGCTTATGGATTATCATGCAAACACTACATATCTAAGCTTCAAAATGTATGAGGTGGGGTGGAGAAAGGATGTTGAACATAGAGACATGTAGTTGTGTGTGTGCATGTGCGTGTGTGTGTGTGTGTGTGTGTGTGTGTGTGTGTGTGTGTGTGTGTGTGTGTGTGTGTGTGCGTTTCAGAGGGAGGGAGGGAAAGAAAATAGAAGTTTATAGATGTACAAAGGGCAGAAAATGCCCATTCTAAGAAAGAAGAAATCAAAAGTCCCCAGTTACATGCATACAGGACCCAACCAAAAAGACCCTGGGAAAGCACATTAATGTCTTTAGAAAGCATTTACAAAGCTCACATGAGGTGTATATTCTTATTCTTCTCATCCAAAGCACATCAGAAATAGTAGTTTCAGCTTATTTTGCAGCTTCCATGGAACAGACGTTAACAACCCATGGATCCGAAGCCACAAGTGTCTCTTTAGAAATGTGAAAGAAGCATTTGTTAGTGCTGAGTGTTTGCTTACAATGGAATAAATGACAGTACAATATTATTGGGTAAATCTGCGCTGTTAGTAAAATTATGTATATTTTTTTGGGGGGGGCATGTTTGTAATAATGTGACAAAAGTTAATAAAGACTGGTATATAAAAACAAGAAGTGCTCATTTTTGATTATTATGGTATTAGAGTTTTATTTAAGTTTATGCTGAAATAGTTTGTTTAAAGCAATCCTGGAGTTTAAGAGTGTAAAAAAGTAACATTTTATGCGTTGCAGTTACAGTATGTAATATTTTTTCCTTTGCTGTACAAATGATACTGACTCATTCTGCTATTAACATTTCATCTCTGTCTGCTTAGTGTGGAGAGAACTGCTATACTCCTATATTATATTTGGGGCTTTAAACAACTTAATGTAAAATCATATCAGTTGTAAAGATGTATTTAATGTTGCCAAAACATCTGACTTGCGAGATTTGTCTCTTAATATTGGATTATTTGTTGCCTTCCACTGGACAAACCTTGCACAGTTCACAGTCATCAGTAAACATGCACACACCATTTGTGTTTTCCTTCTCTGTGACATAGTTCATTGTCACTAATCATTAATAACTTTGGTTGATGCATCCCAATCTTTATATACATACATACATACATATACACGCGCACAAGTGTGTATATATATATTTGGGGGAACAAAATGGCTGCCATCCTATAAGCAGTGTTTCCACAGAGCTCTGCCACTCACCTACAATTCAACAGCTAATTTTAAGGTCTGAAAGCCTTCTCAAGATTCAATAACATTACAGATTAATCAAGAATTTCACCTGCTGCGCTTACCTACTTTCTCGAAGAAGGAAGAATCTTTGGTAAGAAGGATTGTGCCTGATTCTTTTGATCCTACTACTGCCAGTCCGGGCTACATGTGCTCTAGGCCTCGGAGGCCTACTACTCCTGTGAAGAAATAAGACACTAAATAATATACATAACCATGTCAAAAGATCTAGATCACATGGAAACTCAAACCACTAAAGCAAAATTTTCCACTATAGCCTCTCCAGAAAAAGAAATCACATCGAAGAGGGCCAGGACTACTAAACAACAAGAGACACCCAAGACACCACCAGTAACATCAAAAGAGAAATCTGACTCAAACTACATGGAGGAACTAAAGATTGCCTTACAACCCATCCAGTCAGCAATTCAAGACCTGTCACAACAGCTTAAAACCTTCAATGACTCCATAGACAGAATATTAACCAGAATGGACAAAACTGAGGCAAGGGTGTTAGAAAATGAGATTAAAATTGACCAAATACAAAAAGAGCAAAAGAATAATGACACAAATATAAGGAGTATTCAACAGAAACTAACAGACCTCGAAGCCAGATCCAGACGCAATAACCTCATCATTAGAGACATTCCAGAATAGGTTACACAATTTGACTTATTGGAGAGCGTATCTGAAATCTTCTCTACATTCCTGGATAAAGAACCTCTCTCAGACAAAATAATTATAGAGCATGCACACAGAGCCTTAAGACCAGCTTCTGACAAAATAAGCCCGAGACCAGTGTACGTCAAGATCTTAAACTACCAGCACGTGTACAAGCTAACAAGTGCAGCAAAAAAAAGAAAATACATAGAATGGAAAAGTAACAGAATATATCTATCTCCTGACCTACCAACACCAATTAAACAAGAAAGACAAAAGCTTGCCCATTTCTGTTCTTATCTGATTAAAAAGCAGATCAGGTTCCAGATGAGATATCCCAATACTCTCATTTTTGCTCACCAGGGCGCCCAGCTATCAGCACAAAGCTATGAGGAAGCGGTGGTGGTCTTCAAAAGGGCTTTTAATGAATGCCCGCACAAACCAGATCAAAAGATGTAATATTACCCCTGTAAAGGTGAGCGACGGTTTGATAGATGCAATCAAATAGCGTATATCTGCTTAAAATCATAATCCTACCTTGCGAGCTGGTCTGCATGGTCTCTTTACAGCATCCAGAGCCCGTATGATCCACTACCCTCGAAGCATCACTTAGACTGTTTTTTTTTTCTTTCCTCCAGACTCGTCGCCATTATTCAGATATCCTGCTATGACTCTTTGACCCCAGGAGTTCCCTTTCTTCAATGCGCCTTTAAAGGTGTACAGCACGCGAATCGCTAACATGGCTCACAGTTTTTACAAACAGCCCGAAAAGTTTTGTGCTCTAACTCACGCAGGCTGCTGGGTCTTACACAGGCACTTGGAGTAAAGGATTAGTTAGCGATGAAGCTCTCCGGTTATACTCTCCTTCCGGTAGCCTCTAAAAATGCTCATACCACGTAGGTGAGCGATATATTTATCTAGAGTCTACATTGCATATACTTTTTCCCCTCTAAACGAGAGAAGTGAAACGTCTACAGATATCCAGCGACGTTTCTCCCACACACGAGAATCAGCAGGAACCTTTCAGCTGCGCAACTTCACCTCTGTCAACTGTGTTGGAATTCTAATGTGTTGAATGCAGGCAATTCTAACAGAGTAGCTCTTGAACTAGATGCCAGAGGAGTTTTAAATAATACCATCTGACTCTTCTCAGCTTCAAGATCCTGGATATAATTTTATGACCCAGTTAAGTCCTAAAGTTTGTCAATTTGTAAAAGAAATTCTATGTAGATAATATGGCATTGGTTGTGGGATACCAGCTACTGCTAGCAGTTAAAATATGACTATCATAAAATTCTTCTTAAGAGCTGGCAAATAACAGTTGGATATCATTAAAAATGAGAGTATCATAAATATTTTCTAGCAGCTTGCAGCTAACAGGACACCATAAAAATTAGTTGTTAAAATAGGAATAGCATAAAAGTTTACTAGGAGATTGCATAGGTTGAGGCATAATGATAAATACAGACAGCAGTTTCAAAGGATAATTACAGAAGACATGGTTCAAGACACTTTATTTTCTAGGTTAATGGTAGCTGGGCTGAATTACATAATAATTAGGGATGAGGAAGGCACCGTTTTCCAGTATGCAACAAAACTATATTTAATAGATGTTCTGTGTCTGCCAGTGTATATATACAGTGAAAAAAAAACATACGCAGACAGGGAACTCTTGGTGCAGATATCGGAACGTCTGGAAAACAAAAAACGCAGACCAGCATCCAGATTATTTATAAGTATTTAATGCATGCTTTCATTGTTCAGCCACCACCACAAATGTATGCAAACCAAGTTTCCCTCTAGACAATTCTTCTTCAGTATACAATATATAGTTATATATAGTTATAGTTAATATATAGTTTTTTTTTTTTTTTTTTTTGCGTAATTCCAGAAATCTCACCAATTCACGCATGGGTCACTCTGCAGCTACGTCTGGGAGCTTGTTGCATCTCCTTACAGTTATCACCACACAGTAGGGTATATTCTTAGCATAACAGCACTCACACGCCTCCACTGTGTTTTATATAGCTGCTAATCAACATTGTAATGGAGGATAGTTACCTGCCCTGACATTTCCTAACTTACCCTCAAAGCACGTGTGTGGCTTATTCGTCTCAATTTTGTAGGAGTGCAACATATTTTAAGAAGCTAGTTTGACAGTACATGGGGTTTATATATTACTACTTTTTGTCATTCAATAGAGTATCTGTTACAGGAATTTTGTTTTTTACAGGGAGAACTTGTCAGTAGTTTTTGTCTCTCATGCAGAGGAAATGCATCGCAATTCAAAGCTAGCGAAAACGATGTATGTAATCCTCTTTTTGTTAATTATGACTCAGTCCTGGATGTTTACTACACTGGGCTAATAAGCCTACATGTTTCCACACAGCTGTTCCTTTTATCTTTTGGGGTTGAACATTTATGGGAGGGGCTCCCCGTGCTTCCTCGTCAAAGATACAGGGACTGGGATTTCAGGTCTTTCCCACAATCGCAGCTGATGTGCCCGAACTCTGCAAATATTTTGTTCCTGGACTGGATGAGCAGACATATGTCACCCAAACATTTTCCCCTGTAGGCAGCTCTTTTTCTGTCTGAGTAGGTAATAAATCCAGGGTCATTCTAGTCATAGTAAAGGCATCATTTCTCCATACATGATCCTGTATTATATAAACTTCAATATCAAGCCCAAATACCAAAGGTTCAGAGGAGATGCCCTGTACAACGTTTGCATATACTTTGATTTGGATGTTGGAATCATTTGCTTGCAAATGAATGTGTATCTAAACCGTTTTTGACTGAATATTTCATGGCCTTGGGCGAGGTTATTGTTTGCATTTGGGTTAGTACTAATCATACTGTTGAAAACCTTTTACTTATTGGCGGAATATTAGTGACCTTGTGAAAATTACCTACACGGCAGAGTTTTATATTATACATAATAATCTATGTAATCGTTATACATTGGTGCCTGACTCACTCCTACAACCTGTTTTTCTGTACAACACACTGGATACATTCATGACCGCTGTCTTGGAATTAACACGCATAATTTAACAGTGTTATCCACTGCCCAGACCAGACTGCATAATTCATCATATACATGTTAGAAGGTTACATACAATTATCAGCAATTTTTTCATGTAAATTGCTCATTAATGCAAAAGCTGGCTCCACATGTCTGCTGAGGATCATGGCAACAGTACTCAAGAGCAAATATTTGTGCTAAAGGCACAAACGTAACTGAAAAAGTAAGGGATGGGGAGCTTGAGGGGGTCAATGAGTAATGCTTTGGCTAAGGAAGATGTGGGAAATGTGATGATAGATACCGAAGGGAAACTGTGAGGGGTTTTCTTTGAGATGTGCCTCACTTTTTCTGTGACCCTCATTTTCTCGAACTGGATAATATGAATGACTGGCTCATTAACATTTCTAACAATTCTATATTAAGCACAGGAAATCTCTATATGTTTATTGATGATCAACAACATATTACTGGAAGCTAATTTCCCACAGATAATTTCCTTTTTAGTCACACTTAATATAAATGAAGGCTTGGGCTTAGTTTGCAAGGTTAAATAAGCCCAGCGCTAGTATATTAATAGCTGTCAGTTTTGCTGTTTAATTTTACAGGTTTCTACCTCTCGCTGTGGCGGAGTTTTGTGGTATGTGTATGCACTGCATAGGCTAGCTATGCATTTTGGTTTATGGAATGTTAGGCTATACTCTCTGGGAACAAGGTCTTTCACCTATCGTGTGATCTCAAGATCATTTCATTTTACCTTCCCAGATCCTTCCGGGCTTAGGGGGAGGTGGGTAGGCACCGGGATTAAGCGGGAAGGAAGCTCTCTACTTGCCCTAGGTTTACATTACAATCCCACGTTTTTACACAATGCGGTCCATATTCCCCGTCACATTCCTGACTTATTAAATACACTTAACTTAATTAGAGGATGTGGAACCTAGAGTCCTGGAACATTAAGGGCTTACAATCACCTAAAAAAAAAAAATTGCTTATGCATCTGACCTTGAAATCTACCGCTAATATTACTTTCCTTCAGGAGACGCATTTGTTGAATCAGCAATGGGAACAAGAAAAACGGAGGCCTTGGATCAAAAAGATCATAACCTCAGAAGGCACTACAAATAAAGCTGGGGTGGCCATTATCATTAAAAATAACTTTGGGTCATATATAGGAAAGGTGGGATCGGATGATGAGGGTAGGTGGTGTTATTTTACTACAAATCACCCTTTATTAGATAAACCTATTCTCCTTCTCAACATATATGCCCCCTGCACCTCTCAACAGAGTTTCTTCACGAAGCTATATAACTTCCTCACTTCATTTCCTAAGCACTATTATATTAATGTGGGGGGGATTGGAATTCAGTACAGGACCCCAAATCAGACAGATCAAATCCCAGAACTAGAGCTAATCTCTCAGTACATAAAGACATAACTGAACTGAAAGAAGAGTTTAACTTATTTGATCCCAACATCTTTCTAGACCCTGCTCAGAAAAAATACAATTACACCTTCTTTTCTAGCTGTGCCAAAAGTTGGTCCAGAATAGACTTCTTTCTTATCTCCAAGGCCTTTTACACTTTGAATATCTCCTTTAATCAATCCCCTAGATCTATCTTTGACCATTCCAAGATCTCTATGGGTATTCACCGATACAGTAGGGGCCCAACAGATAAAATAGACATTTGTTGGCGGCTAAACCCAAATCTCCTGGGGAGGAAGGAGATTACCTCTCAAATAGACGAATACCTGGATTATTTTCTTAAATCCAGGGAATCCTTCCAATCTCCGTTAGACTGTGAATGGGCCACGATTAAATCAATGATCAGAGGCTTCCTGATAAACAAAGCCGCATATTTCAAGAAACTTCGTAACAAAAAAGAACGGGATCTTACCTCTCAGCTGCAGAAAGTAGAAATAGAGTCTCAAGTAAATCACACCCCCATGGTGGAAGAACGTATGATCCAACTACAAAAAGATCTAATATTGTTACACGCAGAGAACCTGAGTTTACATGAGACTAAATCTTTGGCCCTATACGCAGATGTGATACACTCTCCCTCCAGATTTCTGGCCAGGGTGATCAACCTTACTAAATCCTCTACATTTATACCTGAAATACATTATCAAGGGAAGGAATTCCAGCAACCTAATGAGATTATTGAAATCTTTGAAAACATCTTCACTCAAACCTATGGTCACACAGATAACATAGTTGGCGAACCAGAAATACAATCCTTTCTTAATAATCTAACCTTCCCCAATATAACGGAGGGACATTATAAGCTCCTAGAAAAGGAGATAAATATACAAGAAATTATCTCAGTCATTAACAACCTTAAACCCAATAAATCCCCTGGTCCAGATGGATTTACGGCTGAATTTTATAAAGCATTCAGTGCAAAAGTTTCCAAAGTATTGAGTTTATTGTTTAACTATATTACACACAATGGCTTTAAGGATTTGCACTTGAATGCTTCCAGAATGATCTTCATTCTTAAACATAATACGGACCCTAAAATTCCTGGGAATTATAGACCCATATCCTTAATCAATTTGGACATGAAAATTCTGGCCATGGTCCTAGCTAACAGGCTGAAAGCCGTTATCTCTCATATTATCTCTCCTGAGCAATCAGGCTTTATCCCGGGCAGACAAACTAATGATCAGACCCTACTGCTGGAAAACATGATTCATCATTCTAACCTAGCCAAGCACCCTGTGTACGCCTTAGCGGTGGATGCATCCAAGGCATTTGACCGCTTGAGTACGAAATTCCTATTTGCCGCTTTACCATTCTTTAACATTCCAACTTCATTTATAGACAAAATAAAAACACTTTACTCCACAGCATACACCACTCTTCATATTAATAAACACTCATCTAACAGAATCAATATGAAGAATGGAGTCAGGCAGGGTTGTCCCCTCTCCCCTCTTTTATTTAATTTATATATGGAACCATTATTTCTGCTTATTAAACAAGCCACTTTCATTCACCCACCTAATTTCTATAACCTAAAGATCCCCCTATCGGCATACGCAGAAGACCTTAATATCTACTTCACTCTCCCTGATTCTGACCCAAATAAATTACTTGCTGCAATTAGTATATTTTCCAACTTAGCAAATTACAAACTTAATAGGGAAAAATCTGTAATATTCCCCCTAAATATTTATTCTAAGTTACCTAATATAACTTTAAAATCAGAGATCAAAGTGAAGGAGCAGCTCCATTATTTAGGTATACAATTCTCTCAAGGTAATCATAACTACTTTCAGGATAATGTGGTCAGGTATTGGTCAAATATTCAAAATGATATCAATAGATGGTCTAGGCTGAAGCTCCCTTTTCTGGCCAGAGCCACAGTGATTAAGATGAACATCCTCCCTAGACTCTTATACCTGTTTCATTCCACCACCAATATTTTACATAACAATTTTTTTAAAAAGGTCATTTCTTCTATTTCTAAATTCGTGTGGGCCCCGAAATCGGTCAGGATTAGCTACTCTAAACTCACCTATCCTAAAGAGCAGGGAGGTCTGGGTCTGCCTGACTTTAAATCCTACTATGAGATAATCAATGCCAGTAGGGTATTAACGATTGCGTCTTACCATAAAGACAAATATAAGTGGGCTCCGTCATGGGTGATTCTGGGTAACAATTACATTAAATCATTAAAATTCAGCCCGGTAGCACTTCCATTTCTAAATTAAGCAAATATAAGCATATTGAAACATACAAAAGGTCTTTTATATAGCATAAAATCCCTCCAGGCTCTGTTCAAATCTTTGAATCTTTCTCACTCCTTCATAACACTACAACCAATTCATCTCAACCCTAACATTAAATTGAGTGGGCACATGTTCAACTTGGTGAATTACCCCCTTCTTTTGAATACCTCTATTTCGGATCTCTTCCCCTTCAGACATATGACAATCTCTAACCTAAGAATCAGTTTGAATTTGCCCAAGAAATACCTGGTCATTTTACGACAGATTAGGGAGTTGATAGGGGAATACATAGATCATCCCCTGGTCTCAGAGGAAGATATTTCAGCATGCAGAACAATAAAGAAACTTCTGCTCAGTGAAAAAAAGATGACCTCGAATGCGTACAAGGTTATTTTGTCACTCAGATTTCAGAACGAGTTTATTATTTCAAAATTTTGGTTAAAAAGTAACCCAGAAATAAACCAAGGCTTAATAGCACAGGCTATAAAACGAAGTTCTAAATCTATTCCCTTCAATAAATTGAAATACACCGAGCTGATGATTCTGAACAATGCATATTTTACCCCTGAAGTACTAAGTAAGCTCTACCCTAATCAATCCCCTAAATGCAGTTATTGCTTGAGCCAAACTGATGATATCCTGCATCTGTTTTGAAGTTGCAAGTGTTCCTATAAGCTCTGGTGTGCCTTGAGAGTGATACTTGAGAAAATTGGCTATGAAAAATCTACCCTCTCGTGGGAATTTACCATTTTGCATATTCCACCTCCGGGTCTATCTGAAAGGAAATGTAAGGTATTGATTCCTATTTTCATGTTAATTAAATACTACATTTCCCTAAATTGGAAAAATAGGCACTCCCTCTCTTGGGAGGGCTTTAAACGCATAGCTATTAAACATCTCAAGGCTCACAAATATTTGTTCCACAATATTAAACACAAGCCAATTATTAAGGAATTTTGGGATACTCTATCTGATCATATACTCAAATGAGTTTTTCTTTTTCCTTTTTCTCCATTTTGATACTGGACAGCATCTTTTTATCTCATATGTGAATAACTTATATAACAAGTTCCTGGGCAAAGTAGAATCTGTATATAGTTCGAGTTTTTATGTAATTGTTGTATATGTTCCATTGTTTAATAGTTGTATGATACGTCCTAAGTTCTGTATTTTCTTTGGTGCTCACTGTTGTATTTGTCTTTTCTGAAAACTGCAATAAAGAGAATTATATAAAAAAAAAAGTGTGTATATATATATATATATATATATATATATATATATATATATATATATATATACATATTTTACTACAACTGTTATGCTACCATGTGCTGTTTGTATTATTTGTACTTAGTAGCAGAAACATCAAGAAATTAGACTGGGTTATCAATCATAACCAATTTGTTAATGATTTTGAGAAATGGATTCAACAAAGTCACGTCAAGAGTTAAGGTGAAGTTCTTGAATCCATTTTGACAATACATTAATAAATAGTTATAATCACTAACCCAAAGATAATACTTAGTATTACATGCAGCTTTAGCTATTCTGATACTACTTCAATGCACAGAGAAAAAAATGGCATGAGATGTGTTTTACAGCTTTGAAAGCTATAACACCATTACCATTGACATACAGACAACAGGTAGAAGCAAACTTTCCACCTGATGTATGAACATCTATAAAAAGTTTATACACTTCCTCTGCCACACATTTTTTGTATGATAGAATGAGGCAGTTTTGCAGCTTTTAAAGCTGTGAGAAAGCTTCAGATGCTGTTCTGTAGTGACTGCTGTCAATGGGCTATTACAAGACAATACTGAAAAGTAAAAGTGAAGCTAGAGTGGGCTAAGGTGGACGGCTGCCCTGGGCTTAAGATAACACAGAGCACAATCAGTAGTTAGCATGTAGGTGTTATCTCAGACTGTCATTTATTTCTGAATGCTGATATATTGGATATACTGGATTTGTAGCTTCGGTTTGAATGCTTTAGCACTCCGTGTGTAGTTATTCACACTATGGCAAGCCACTTGTTACATTTGTAGCAAGTAGCTTGCTACAGCTTATGAAGGGGGAAGAGTTCCTTGTTTTGTTTTGCTTTTTGCTCCACATGAAGTCTGAGAGGAGCTTTTTCTTTTTTCCCTTTCCAAGAAGAAGAGGGGAGAGGGTGCTAATTTGGTGGATGATACTGGGTGCCAAAATAGCTAGCTATACCTCTGCTGAAAGATACTTAAACTTTGATAAGCACCTTTTTATATCAGACATTTGCTTAATACAGTTTTCTTTTTACAAATTCAGTGCACAATTGTGGTCATCCATGTATTGCATTTACTATGTACTCTGACCTTGCAATCCTAGTTCAACTTAACATTTAAAATGTAAATGTCTGTCTAAAAACTGCAGCTTGGAGTCATATGAAATGCACATTTCATTTTCAACAGTTACCCCATGCAAGGACAATAAATCAACTTTTTTTTAGAACTGTTCTTATCTCTAAGCATGCTGTATATATTATCAGTGTTGCAGACTGTAGTTGAAATGAGTCTAGATGTTGGCACTGTGAGCAATACATTTTTTCCACAGAGTAAGTGGACTCTGCATAGTATATTCACTCATTATATTACTATATGCACTATTGAATACTGATGTACTCATTTAGTTCTATATTTTTGTAATACTTGAATGACATGGCTGCTTCCTGTTACTGAGTTAATAATAAATGTACCTGGGATGAGCATGGGGAGAGGAAAGTCAAGTACATGGCATTTAAGTGACAGGAAGTGATGCAAAATAAATGTTTTTTAACATGTATTTAAACTAGTTTAGACACAGCATTTTTTTTACAATGTCATCATGGTATACCACACATGATTCATCATCTCATCAGTAAGTTAGTTTTGCTTAAGGAGGGAGAGGCAAGTAAAGGACTAAAAATGTTACTGCACCCCAGTGCCAAAAGATTTTATTGGTTCAAATGCTAGAACTAAATCTTACATAGAACCTGGTCTGGCGATTGTAGGTTTTACAGTCAGTGTTAGCCACTGTGTTTTTCAAAGCTATGAATTTCAGATGCATCATAGAGGTAGAAGAGGATACATGACTTAGTGATCTTTGCAGACTAGGGGTTTAGAGCCCCTAAAAATAACAGGTAGTACTAGCTCTGATCACCTATAAGTTGCAGAAGCCTAACTAGGCATAACACTGGATAAAAGTTGACGATTAAGCCAAACAGTGTCAAAATATAAAACAAGAAAGAGAAGAGTCACCACATTCAGATGAAGAACGTCTAGTACAATATGTGATTGTTGGTATCAGTCTGAGTAACATTGTTTTTGGCTACCCATGAGCCAGAAAAATGGCCTGTTTTTTTGTCATCAAGCAAAAACAGTATTCATGCATAGTATAGCTTATGTTTTTTTTTTTGTGATAATGGAGTTCTCTAGATTTATTTTTAATATTCTAGGTTATCACAAAAATATTTAGCACATTCATAACCCTGTTGTATATAACAAGCCATATACATCCATCCAAAACTCCTTTTCTCATTTTTTGCACATGGGGTCATGGTATTACTTCAGAAGTGAAAATCATCTAGAGCCAAGGTTTACACCGGGTGGCTAGCTCTTCCACATCACATTTGTATAGACACTCACACCTACAGCCAATTTAGAGTGTCCAATCCACCTACTGGAAGTCTTTGGAATGTGGGAGGAGACAAACACAAGTGAGTACAACATAGTGGAGGTCAGTATTCAGTCAACAAGGATAATTATGTAATCAGCTTTATTGTTAATCTGGGTCACTGAAGCAATTCCATTTATTTTTTTATCTAGTATTCCTTAAGGTTTTCCATGAGGCTCTCAATATTATTATTTCTCCTAATATTGTCAGGTATATTCCAGTTATTTATATCCATGCTATGAATAGTGTAATTAATTTAAGCATCTGTAAACACCATTCTTAATGAAAAGGTAGCCTTTTTGCTATTTACATTTGAAAATTTTCTGTCACATCTAATCCCTCCCAACAGTTTCTTATATTTTCATGACAGCTCCTAATTAAAATCCACTAACACCACATTGAGAATTTTATGGGATTCTTCTTTTGGAACATTAAATCCTATGTAATTTAGATAACAAAAACAGTTCAGCAGAAAACTAAGTTAAGGAATATGAGTAATTTAACCTTAAAGTTACAAATGTATTATTCATTTCGTGAATGTATGACCATTCTTGAGCTTAATGCCATAGCGCACGCAACAATCAGAGATCAGAGACAAGATAAAAATAATAAGGGAAAAATTCCCACACTTTTAAAAAATTTATCTTATTGACTTATAATATTAATAGGTTAATAGGATTTCCTGAGCCCAAAGTACAGGGCTTAATTAATTTCACCTTTATTTGTCTTCTGAATGACTCTGAACAAATCATGATGGACAGATTATAGTAGTATTTGTTGATATGACTTGAGCATTTGAGACAGTCAGCCATAGTGTGCCACTCAATAACTGAAGAACACTCATCTCTAGAGACAATGCCATTAACTTGTTTAAAAATTACCTCTCCAATAGGATCTGACTATTTTTTGACAGCCAATAGTCTGGCAAGGCAACCATAAGTACAAGTGTCCAACAAGGCTCTGTAACTGGCCATCTGCTCTTTTCAGTCTTTATTAATGATATCAACGAAGGTCTCTGAACATTTATTTATTTATTTTATTTTACATTTGTTTACCGGGCTAGTCTAACTGGATATATTTCCATTTTCAGTAGAGGCCCGGGGAGAAAATCTCCAATATTAGCACAAAGAATTTAAAAAGACAATATTATCACAAAGTAAAAGAGAGGATTTCAAAATACTAATGAAGTAGTATTAAAATGAAGAAAAAATACACTAACAAAAATTGACATACAGGATAAGACAAGTCATTTTACATTATGATACATGAGGCCCGAGGAGAAAAGTTCCATATAGTAACACACAAATATATCATGCAAAATTATACAAAGAAATGATGTTAAAATACTAAGTAGTGAGCATTGATGTGAAGAACATTACAGTAATTTACGAATAAACAATACAGGATAGGACAAGTCACTTTAAAGTAAGATATCTGAGGTAATTTACAGTACATTCAAGGAGTAAATTCATATCCTAAATAATTTTAATTTATTAGTGACAGTTACTACTTCCAGAGGGGTAAGCAGTATTGATTGGTGAAAGGAGGCAGTATAGAAATAACAGTAGAGAAAGCAGAGGATTAGTCAGGGTTGCAACAAGGGCATAACCAGTGTTTTTTAAGATGTGTCTTGAACCTTTGTTTAAAGAGTGGAAGGGAGGGTAGTGAAGTTAAATCAGTTGGCAGAAGATTCCAGTTCTTTCCAGCAGTATTGAAGAACAAGGAGTCACCTGCCAAGTTATTAGACTTGCTGATGCTAGCAAGAAGTTTGCTAGAAGAGCGTAAGGAATTGAGATTTCTGTAGGGAGTAATACGGTTAGAAAGTATAGGGGTGTTGTTTGGTTGGTAAAAAATCCTACGAACAATGGTAAGTTGGGAAAGTATCAGAATGTTTTTTAGTTCTAGCCAGTCTAGCTGCTGTAGGTTCTGACAGTGGTGAGTTCTAAATGGGTTCCCAGTGGCAAATCAGGCAATATTATTGTAGGAGTTAGCTAGTTTGACAAGATTTTTTTTTAGGTTAGTATATATGGGTGAAGCGTAATGGAGAGTTGAGATTAAATGTTAGTGGGCAATTGTAGTTCTGGCTGTTGGAGTTAAGAAGGGTTTTATTCTAATAGTGTTATTTATATGGTTATCAAAAGTGAGATTATTGTCAATTGTGATTCCTAGCAATTTGGTGGTAGAGTCAGGGGATGTAAGGGTGCCGTTACTGGATTTGATCAAGAAATCTATGGGGAGGACTTACTGTTAGGTGTAAAGAGTAAGAGCTTGGTCTTTTTGGTGTTCAAAAGGAAGCAACATTTCAAGAACCATGCCTCTACTGTGCTAAATACTTTCTGGGTTAAAGATTGTAGTTCAGATGTAGAGCTGGCAGAATATATGAGTGTGCAGGTGGCTTGAGGGATTGCTACATAGCAGTCATTGATAAATAAAGAGAAAAGAAGAGGTCCTAGAATGGAGCCCTGAGGGACTCCAAGGGAGACTGGCAGGTGGGAAGATAGTTTATTCTCCCAGAGAACTGCCTGTTGCCTATTGCTAAGGTAGGACTTGAACCAGAGAACAGCCTTGGTGTCTAGAGAAAGGGATTCAAGGGTATTTATGAGTAGGGGTGGTTTACCATGTCAAAAGCTTTTGACAGATCAATAAAAAGTGCTGATGAGAGGATATTGTTATTACGGTTTCTATTGATGGAGTCAGTGAAAGATAGGAGAGTTGTGGTGGTACTATGATATGGCCTAAAGCCATGTTGGCAGTTAGCTAGTATGTTGTGTTGAGTTAAGTGGTTTATTAGCTGATGGTGAATGCATTTTTGGTGATAAGAGAGTTATAGGCCTATAGTTGGAATAATCGTTAGAGTTACCACCTTTATGTAAAGGGATAATGTGGGAGATTTTCCAGATGTCTGGGATGGTTCCCTTGTTTATGGTTCTATTTATAAGGATGGAAATACGGTAGGTAACTGCTTTAGCTGCTTTTTGCAGGTATTCAGATGGTAACTGGTCAGCAGAGGGGGTTACACTGCTTAAGTTTTTAATGATTTTTTGGATGTAAGTGCTAGAGATGGATTGTAGTTTGAATATTGAGAGAGTATCAGGTATAGAGATAGGGAGACAACAGTTATTTGTGGATATTTGACATGCTAGGGATTGTATGGTGTCTGTGAAGAAGGTATTGAAGGCATTGGCAGTTTGCTGGGAGGTATTATTATCAGCCCCTAGTGGGGATGTTGTGCTGGTGTGCTAGAGTTCCCAGGGTGTAGGAGTTTATTTATGCTTGACCAGAACTTTTGTGGATTATTATGGTGAGTTTGCTGTAATTTACAATAACAGTTCTTTTTGTCAGTGAGTATGAGGTCATACTTTATGAATAAATAAATAAATAAAACAAATGTTATGTAATTTGCCTTCCCTTACAACGTAACAACCTTATCAAACATTAGCATTAGTGACATACATGATAATTCCATCACCAATGTCTCAAAACACAAATACTTGGACTGACATTACACTCACCTCTTACATTTACAGCTTATACTGAGAACATTATAAACAAAATACTGAGTGGACATAAATTATGCTGTAAAATCTCTCCCATAGCATCCTCCATTACAAGGGTAGCAGTAGTGAAAAAAATACTTTTCCCCATGACTGAGTACTATCTGCCTGTTCTAGCCATAAACTCATCTCATAACATTCACAAACTGTACACTCATGTATCCATTGTGACCTGAATAGTAACAGCAAATGGCTGTCAATAACAGGTAAGGCCACTTTTCTTTATTGCTGTTTTCTATTTAAAACTATAAACTCAGGCTACTGTCCATTTAGAGAACAAAAACTGAATATAAGAGAACAATCGTACTGTTAGAGAAGTTGCAAAAAATAATACTACTTACCCAGCCTTGTTTTAAAACAGCACTTGGTGCAATTGAATTTTCTAGATCAGGAGCATTGTCGCCTCACAATAGGACGGTGTCCTGTTTGATTCTCAGCTAGAGCATTTTCTACGTGGAGACATGCGTGAATGGATGTACCTTCATTGAAGGTTGTGCATCAGGGCTGGCAACTCGGCACCTAAAAATCTACTGCCAATCATTAGCGGACCGGAGTTCCGCTGTGGCGACCCCTAACCGGGAAAAGCCGAAAGACACAACAGGAGCTGCCAGCTGGAACCAGTTACCATCAGAAATCAAATCCTTCACCTGATTGCAGGCATTTGAACAGACATCACACAATCATCTCATCAATGAAACCATGTGCAACTGCTTTAGAGACAATGGCTAAAAAGGCTTTCCAATCAATGTCATAGCCATCTACTGTACAGAAAATGGGATTAGAACAAGCAGCTGTCAGTTTACAATTCTTGTATATACATTGTATATAGTAGCATTCTTTTTTCTTTCTTCTTATACATTGTATATAGTTGTAAATAGAATTTTACTTATGCAAAGCTATGCTGCTTATCACATACTTTGTAATTGTATTATATACTAATGTTATATTTCACCTTTTATTGTTTGCACTATTTCCTGTTTCTCTCCACAAAATGTAATTGCTGTGACGCTTTGTTTCTGTTAGCACTCTCAGAGCCTAGGTCATGGCTAAAAAGCGTCAGTAGACCAGTCCACCTACTTGGTTAACAAATACTAAATGATATAAAATAAATAAACAAAGGGTTGCCTAGGAAACACCACAAGGTGAATGACAATCAGATGTCATGGTTTCAATAACAGATCAATTACTGTGACATATAGGAAACTATTAATTTCAGAAGGAAAGCTTTAAATGAATCGTAAAGGGGAAGTCAATTTGTCTTAATAATATATTGTGTTGTAATTCACTTATAGATATTCGTTTGGTTAACATTGTTTTGATAATTGACAATGTCTAAATTAAATAAAATTTCATTTTATATGCTGATTTCTTTTGATATTAATTGGGGAATTATTTGATGCTACAACATATCTCACATGTCATAAACTTACATGTAAAGACAAGAGACAAACATGATGCTATGGGTTTAGCATAATGGTTAAGGGTTTTACCTTGCAGACACAAGGTCCAGAGTTTAATTCTTACCTTTTAAGGGTTGGGAGTTGGTGTAATGGTTAAGGTGATATCTCACAGACACAAAGTATAGAGTTTGATTCTCACCTCGGAAAGGGAAATTAGCTAGGTTTAAAATGGCCCACAAGGGCATCTAGCCTAGTACTTGCCTGTACAGAAAATTAAAAAAAAAACAAATGGCAATTATAACACAAAGATTTTGTCAGAATTACTTCTTTAACCCTGTTTGCAAAAGATTCAGGTCTGGCTGCCTCACAGCTGTCTGAGCTGTAGGAGTAACAAAAGGGCTTTAGGTCTGTGCTAAATAATAAATCACTGGGAAGACGGCAGGATTTCTTTGGGTACTGATACTGTGAGTTTGAATTAGGAATAGAAATGCTTTGGTGAGAGAGCAGCACTTCTGTATGGTTGGTAGAGGTTGGACATCAAAACCCTTTCACTTCAAAAAGGCCTTTTTATGTTGCCTTTGATCCTGTGTATATCTAGGAATTCATCCATAAATCCATCTATCCATCCATCCATCTGCAAAACCTTTTTCCATTTTTGCACATGGGGTCTAGGTGTCACTTCAACAGTGACAATCATCTAGAGCCATGGTTTACACTGCTGGGTGGCTAGCCCTGTCACTGTTGTTCTTCCATAGCAAACACTCACATGCGCACTCACACCTATGGGCAATTTAGAGTGTCCAGTCCATCTACTGCATGTCTTTGAAATGTGGGAGGAAAACAGAGCACCTGAAGGAAATCCACATGAACAAAGGGAGGGCATGCGGACTCCACACAGAAGGACCTCTTGCTGAGAATTGAACTGGGGAACCTCTTGTTGTGAGGCAATAACACTATCTGCTGTGCCACTGTTGAAAAAAAAAAAACTTTTTTTTAATAAAGAAATGGCTTATAGAATCTTTTTTCAAATACATGCATATATCTATTTATTAAATGTGAAAGGATTTACAATACATTTCAGTAAGTCACAACATGATTGTAAAGTGTATAAAAGCTTTTTAGTATATGGACAGTCACAATGACACTCTAAAACATGGGAAAAGGCAGGCTTATTAAGCACCTTTCTGACATCAGAATGATACAGAATAGCCTTGTTAAGCACCCCCTTCCCACTGTTTGTACTCTAGTTTCAGGCTTGAGCATTAGCAGTGATCAGTGACCACAGCAGAAGAGCAGAGACTTTAACCATTTTTTTTTTAAATTCAGATGTAGTGTTGAAGAGCTTCCACCCCTCTTCTGTGGTTATTGCTGTCTGTGTGGCAGTGGTAAGTGTGTCACAGCTTTCAATGCTCTAAAACACTTAGTGATACTAATATTTTTTCTCCTACTTATATGGTGCTTGGGAGCAGATAAAGCTCCAATCGCTACAAAGAATTATCAGGATTGTTTGATCACAATCCAGGTTATTATGTGCTCTTGACATGGATGTCAAGATTTACCTCTCAAGTTTTAATGTTAAGGTGAATTTCTTGACATTCATGTTGCAAACATATAACATCCTGCTTGTGATTGGAGACCTAATCATAGTCTTCTGTGTTACACAACTACACTAGCACTGTTTTGGTTGTGTGGTCATAATTTTAGTGTTAATACACCTGGGAAGAACATTATGGTGGCACAGTGGTGAGCATAGCTACTTTCCAAACAGTTGACGTGGGTTTGATTCTTGGCCAATGCCAGAAGTCTGTGTGTTGTGAGTTGGCTTAATGGTTAAGGTGTTTACTTACCTACGAACCTATCATGAGAACTACTGGCCTGTTTTTAATTCCAAATATAGACCCAACCGTCAAAGTTATTGAAATTCCCTAGTACATGCAATATACTCTACCACACAGGTGCCAGTTGTTATTGTCCATCATGTGCAGACATTGCATTGTGGGAAAGTTGAAGAAAACATACATCTTGGGTTGATAACATGCTTTACACATCTACAAGGAAGTATAACATTTGGTTTTGGCAGTTCAGTAGATCATAGTTAGAAACATCTCTTCAGACATATTTATGAGATTTTGAATATTATTTGTAGATAGGACCGAGTAAATTAAAAAGTTTAATTTTGTATGAAAATATTGAAAGTAAACTCATACATACCTTTCATTTTATGCAGGCAGACTGTGGTTTCACCTAAGAATGAAATTTATGCGTATCAACCTACATTAGATAAACTGGCTGCACCACCGCAGATTGCCATTAGATAAACTGGGTGTGAATGGAAATATTTAAGCACTTTACCAGTGTCATTTCCTGTAACCCTGTTATGTAAGAGTAGGTTAGAGTGGTAGGATAAAGGTTATTTGTTGCTGAAGTGTTTTACAAAGTGTTGATTTAACTTTCTGTGGTGTATGTTAACTAGAAGACTAACAATCCTGTACTTTAAAATGCCTGTGAAGGATGCATTAAAATTTGAAGGACAACCAAGAAATGCTCTATGTAATCAACTAAGTACATCACTTCTGAGTCTGGCTCTATCAGAAATACTGCAACTTACAGATATCAGCAGATATTTACAACTGTCTAATTTAATGCCTGCAATGTGGCCCTGTATATTACCATTTTAGAGAAAGGAACAGTAATCTGAAATGCATTTTCAGGTCATGGGGCAGTGACACACATTTGTTAAGTGTTTCTGTCCTTTTTTCTGGCTCCCCCACAGATGACCAGGTGCTCACAGTTCCTTTCCACAGACGCTGAGTCTGCCAAGCCAACTTGTCCTCTCCTGGACTGACTTCAACCATGACAGGGCAGGTGAGGAGGTAAAGGCAACCTGGGGCATTGTCATACTGATGCTAAAAGAGGAGGCCTAATCCCCACCCCTGTGTGCAGTCATACTATCCAAAGACATGGCATGCAATGCATATGTTCTAAATCAGTGCGTGTAACTCAGCCAAAGCTCACCCCCCCTCCCATAGTTAGCACTCGATAAACATCCCCAGTCTCTACCAGGGATTAACCACTGAGCTATGCCCAAGCACCCACCCACACCTACATGATGGGTACAACCATTCTCCCTGAGTGTGTCATCAAGCTCCTGAATCACTGACTGAGCTTGTTTCATCTGAGCCATAGTTGAGGCTTTAGCCACACACCCCTCCACCACTGCAAAAAACATACTTATTTGCTAAATGTGCTGGTGGCAATGTTTTCAGAGATGTGCCACATTTTTAAATGGGAGCTAACATGACAGAGGTCAATAGTATGACATTTTAAGAACAAAATGGAAATTTCTGGCTACATCCCTGTTAAAAATTTTACAAAAATCTTCCCTGAGGAGGATGTAAGTAGATAAAAACAATTGTCCAAGGGTTCAACAACCAAACGAAATACAGAACAGAATCCCCAAGACAGACCACGATCCACCAGCTTTTCTTGTAAAACACAGCTTTGTTGTAGCGATAGACCAAAACCACAGTGCCAATCCAGGTTAAGCGCTTTCACGTATTCCCATACGCTTCATCAGAAGCGTATGGGAATACGTGAAAGCGCTTAACCTGGATTGGCACTGTGGTTTTGGTCTATCGCTACAATAAAGCTGTGTTTTACAAGAAAAGCTGGTGGATCGTGGTCTGTCTTGGGGATTCTGAGGATGTAAATAGGTTGCATATTCTCAGTTTCCATAATAAGACTTGTGTAATTCTTTAGAAAATGGAGTTAACACTGTGAAGTGGAAGAGTAATTGATAAAAAGAAACTTCAGGTTTAACTTTTTCAGTTTTTGGAGCTCTGTGTGGCAGATAATTGTGGACTGCATTAACTCTCTCTCCCTCTTTCTCTCATATCTCTATCTATTTATCTATATCTATATCTAATATATATATATATATATATATATATATATATATATATATATATGGTTCCCCTTCAAAACATCTAATTCTCATAACATCGAAACTCAAAACACTGTGCATCATCAAACATGTGAATGTTATAGTTTAATCTATTAATCTTGTGGCGTCACTATAAGATGTTGTAGTTTTTATTTATATATATTGTAGGAATTTATACTATTTATATATTGTTTATTTTGCCAATCTGTATGTGTTTTTAGGCCATGCAGGTAAGTGATTTAGACATTATGTGTACATTCTATATGGTGATCGCTGCACAGTGAGGTTAGGAAATTAACTTATTTCCACTGTAGTGCGATCTCAGAGTTGGTATATTTAATTTACGGAGGGTGTAGGGGGCACAGCCCCCCACATGGTTGGTGCAGGGGGCTTGCCCCCCTGCATAAATGTAGTAAAGTGTGTGTTTGTTAGCTTGGTGTTGTTATAGCTGTAGGGGGTGTTATTTATATGTGCTTTGTAGTTTTTGATGTTTTGATGCAAAGTTGCAGTGTTCTGAGTTTTAGATGTGAGTTTTCAGTGTTTTGGGTTTCGATGCTATGGTCTCAGTGTTTTGAGATTTAATGGGAATTAGATGTTTTGAAGTGTATTTATATATATATATATATATATATATATATATATATATATATATATATATTAGATGTATGGTACATTCTTGTCTGTCTATATATGTCTGCCTGTTGATATATCTATTTATATGTCGGTCTGTCTGTCTTTCTGTCTGTCTCTCTATCTATGCCTGATTACTGCATTGGACAGTAAGGGGCTTATTTCTTCTTCTTCATGAACGGCCTGTGCACACATTACTGGGTACAACTCTAGGGTGCTGACACATTTTTACCTGTGAATGTTTCTGATGGTGATTCTGCCGTATCTGAAGTTGTGATTCACCAACAAGTTTTGCAAGTGGTAGCATAGTGCAAGTATGTGCTTCAGAAAACTTACTGTAAAACTGGTGTATTTTTATTCAAAGTCCTCAGCATCTGGCTGATGTGACCCATCATCTTCTCTTTATTAAGCACTATTCTGTTTATTAATTCGTTTTATGATTTCTGGAAATTCTCTAAGACAGTCTTCCTTTCAGTCTTTCTTACAGTGTGTTGATGATTTAGGGTAACGCGAAGGCAAGATATGCAATCATCCACACCCAACAGCAGACACGTCAGGCTTCTCGTCTTCTGTGTTATTTGCAGATCCACAGAAGGTTCAGCATTGTTTTAGAGTGTTTTCTTCATGCAGAGTTGAAATAGTCTTCTTTATTGTATTAAGTACTGCTTAATTTAGATACTTCTACATTTATCAATAGTTCTATTAATGTACTTTGGTGTAAGACAGTCATAGTATAACATAGTATATAATACTATGAAGTAATGTAAAATAGGACTTGAGAACACACTGGTATTCTACAGTTTAGCGGTATTGTCATTTACAGATACATTACATGAAATGTGTATATCATTTGTGCATTTTAGCTGAACTTTTGATTTTTGAAAATTAATTATGTTTACAATCTACATGGATATTCCAAAGCAATGAACTGCAGCACCGTGTCCTTGAATCAAAGTAAAACTAAAGAAATCCATTAAAACTATTTTCTTGATGTGTTATGATTTTTTTTCTTAAGCAGAGATGTTGACTCCTTAGCCATGCTTGAATGCTAGTAGTTTATTCTACATTATAGCTATCTTCTCTCAATTTCACATCAGCTCTGCTTCATAATTCTCTGATTTTTTTGTTGTGCGTTATACCAAAACCTGGAAAACCAAAACTCAGTTTATTCTTATGCAGTTTTCTGCATTAATTGCCCTTTTTGTACTCTACCAGGATATCTCAGGTTGATTTCCTAGACACCTGTGATGGAGGCGAAGTCTCTTAGGAATGGTTGGCAGTGGTACTGGTAATGATGTTCACTGCGGGAAATACAATTCCCATTGTGCAATGCCACAGTACCTTTGCTGATCTGCTTTTTATGTAACTTTTCATTACAAAAGAGGCATATATGTGGTACAAGTTAATGTAAAATATACATCTTATTGCATCTTAACTTTTATTTTTGAAATTGGTTTAAACAGGATGGAAAACATACTGAAAGTATTTTAACTTTTTGTTCATCACACTACCCTTCTTCAATTATATTAGACATCATGTTTTAACACTTTTATTTTGCTCTCTCTGTAGACTGTTGACTCATATTTATAACAGAAACATTCCACTGTGCATACTGCTAAACAAACTATTTAAAAATAAACAACTAAATACTGGGTAATGTAGGATGTGCTGAAAGCTTATCTGTATTGGTAACGTGTACATATGACAAGTTAACATGGTGTACTGTACTGATCTTGTACTTACACTGTGTTGCCTATGGCCTTGGTCATAGTAATTTCACAGATCAGTACTCTTATAATCTGATAAAATAAAAGTTAAGAATTATAGAAGTAAATGGGAGACTGCGAACTATATTAGCCAAAAATTTCATTTGAGAGTGGAATACTCATTTAAATTGCAGTTTCCAGTCATATGTCTATACTACTTGACAATACTGCATATTAACAGATAATCATATATTTGCTAAACGTGTGACAGACGTACCTCTAAAAAGCATGTACACTAGGTCAAACTTAAAAGATTTTATATTTCTGTATTGCACAAAGTCAAAATATATTGCTTGTTAGCCATCCATCTACTGAAAATCAATTAGGTGTATTTGTTATCATTGGTATGAATACTTCACAGCACTCCTCTTCAAGTGCACACACACACACACACACACACACACACACACACACACACACACACACACACACACACACACACACACACACACACACACACACACACACACACACAAGCACGCACACACACACACACACACACACACACACACACACACACACACACACACACACACACACACACACACACACACACACTCAGCTATACCTCAACCCTTCTTTTTTGTTACTAGACCAAAGAGACACTTATTTCCTTCACATTAACTATATGCAATCATGCAATGCATCAAATGTACGCTCTGATGGCTATTTTTATATTCTTTGTATATACATATGTGTTTTTCTCACTTGTCTAGTGAATTGTATATTGGTTCCAACTGACAGCAATGTGTTTTTGAACAGTGGTGACAAACATTTCCTGATTTTGAAGGGTGTGAAAAACCTCTAAGCAACCAGCAGGGCAGAGGTCTTATAAAAAATCTGTTCTGTCTGGGTTAGTAAAATAATGACACTTAAATCCCATAGAATTTGCAAAGTTTCTGCAAGTTCATAAACAATATTTTTGGGGCATAACTTGAAAACAAAATTTAAAATCTTGCATAAAAATGACTATTATATATCTTAATATATAATGTAGAAATTATGTACCATCATTGCTCAAATGATCACTTAACACATGGTATCTTTGCAGTACCCCAACAGACATTAACACCATTCATAAAGCCTCACAAAATGCATTTTAAGCTTAAAAATGACTTGCTTTTTTACATAATTACACTAGGGAGCTCCAAGATGTATCTCAGTTTAGAACTATCAGTTTTGCCGTCTACTTAAGCTGCTTTACTGTCAAACATTGAGATAGTTTGCGGACAACTATGATTAAATGTATTGTGAGCCTGTGTCGTACTGTCATTAATTCACTGTAAAATAGATGTAAGAATAGCACCAATCAGAGTGATTATGACATGACATGTCAAGCTTCATGTTACTAATTACAAAACTGAATGAACGGGTTACTAACAATAAAATCACATTGCAGTGAGTGGAGGTAAAAAAATTACATTTTAGGTCACCAGGATTTGTTGTTGGCAGAATTCTTAGGGTGGACTATGCAGAACGAGAGCTTTCCATTTATGTGTTGTACTTAAAATTAGATGGGCATCAAAATAACCCCCTCTTACATGCTGGTGCAATGTTACGTTTTCTTTAGTGATGGGTGTTATGTTCTCTTACTAGAGTCCTCAGCGTGGTAGGGAATGTTGAATTTAGTCAGGGCATTCCTCAATTTTAAAAGATCAATTTAAGAAGATTAGTTTTAGCATAATCTCTGAATGTTGAGTTTTATGAGGATGCTTCTGGCTTCAGTCTTACGGTAAAAATGATTGATATTTGGTCTGATTTGATTAGGGAGGGGTTACAATTGGCAGGGAACAGAGCTGTCCCATATTTGGTGAGAACGAAGTCCAGAATTTTGTTTCCCCTGGTGAGGGTGTAGACTATCTGATCCAGTGAGTTTCTATTTATGAAGCCCAGAAATCTCTTGTGCGTACATGTTTGGGGATATATAGATATTCCAGTTGATGGAGGGATAGCTGAAGTCCCCTAGGAAATGGTGTCTGGCTGAATGTTTAGGTATTTCATGCTAGTCAGGTGGGAGGTAAGGACTAATGGAGACATAGAGGGGGTCCTATAATTAGCTATGATGTGATATAGGGTCATGTTTATGATAAACCGTATATTGAAGAGTTCCAGAGAGATATCCTGTCTAGCAAGTCTGGAGGTTACATTTTGTTTTATGAACATAGAGACACCACCTTATTTAGTGCTTTCATCCAGTGCAGTGGGCAAGGATACATGGTTGGCATTGAAACCTTGCAGTGATGGGGGGATCTTGGTAGCTGTAGACCAGATTTTCATGACAGTGCATACACTGAAGCATTCCAGGGTAAGGATTGCTTGTAAGAAGTGGAGTTTTGTATTGAGGTTCCTAACATTGAGCAGCAATACCCTAATTTTGTACAAAGTCTATTTTGTTGTGTTGGAAGATTTTGAGGACCAATGTTGCCAAAAAAAGCACTATGTAGTGAATAGGGCTTTTGTCAATGTAAGAAAGCACTGAGGGGAGGGGGATAGCTGCAGGCCATCCCTGGAAAAGCTGTTTGGATTGCCTACTATCTCCTCCCAGTGTGATGTATATTGCACTCCCTTTGAATGACAACAGAAGTTAAGACAATTTTTGAGTCAGTCAGCTTTTGCTCATATCTCAGCATCATTCTTGGTGAAGGGAAATGCTGCTCAGAGCTAGGTTCACACTTGCCAAGGACACATAGTCTGAGACTGCCATAATGTCTCTCTTCATGTAGTTTGGAAGGTACATCTCAGGTCATTTACTCCCACATATACTATGACTGTATCATAGCATACTTGTGCTGCATAGACTTGAGTGCATGGATGATGTGGTGAATATCGGCTCCCTCTCCTTGTTCAGCCTAGTGAATGGTACATCAGTGTCTTTGACAATGGAGTACACCATTGTTCAGCCTAGTGAATGGTACATCAGTGTCTTTCACAATGGAGTACACCATTGTTCAGCCTAGCAAATGGTGCATCAGTGTCTTTCACAATGGAGTACCCCATGACTTGGATGTCAGATTGTGTGGATGTTTACCTTATGGGTGTTTGATTAGAGACACTGCGAGTTATAGCTGCATGTTGCATGATGAGTGCTGCTTGAGTTGAATGTTTGCGAGGTTGCTGAGGGTACCTGTTAGTTTGGCTGCATTTGGGAGGCCTTTGTGGTTTAGGTACATTATTTTCAAGAGCCACAGCATATGTTGGTCTGTGTGTTTGGTATGTAACATGTAGTGTTGTATGTTACTGGCAGTCTGTCTTTTACTTGTAGTGTCTGTGAGTGAGAGCCTTGTTCCAAATGATGTTGTATAACTACAACTTGCACACTCTGTATCAGATTGTTTAAATAATATATGGCTGTTAGTAAACATGAGACAAGTGCTCCATTGTCAGATTGTGCCTATTTAGACTAAGCTGTCTACAAAGAGAAAACTGGAAAGTACAAATCCATGGTTCCAGATGTTAATTAACATGAGCTGCAGGGGGAGTGGTACAGATGGGGTTTAGAACAGTTTTACTGGAGTACTATTGGAGTAAAAACAGCAATCTATGTCTTAACATGAGAAACAATGCTACTCTACATGAAAACCAGGGTCTTATTGTGCAAATGCAGAGTATTAATTACTTAAAGAGGTTATGAGGACAGTTTTATAAAGAAAGTTAAGATTCTAGGTACCTGCATCTATACAGGACACTGTTAATGGCTGCACACAAAAATAGTCACAAATAAGTGCAGATTTTGTAAGTAAATCTTGCTTTACAATGTAGTAAACAAATGCAAAACAGCAAATACGTACTTAACATTCCCAAGTAACCCAAGTTTAACTAGCTGCCCTGACACCTGCCATATCTGATTAGTGGGGAAGATGAGAGAAGGGGGTGAGCCTACTCACCTCTTTCAAAGGGGAGGGGTGGAGCAACTCCCCAGGGAACACAAAGTGCATCAATATCCCCACTGAACGCCATAGATATATGCACAATGTGCTTGTTCTAGGAGGCAGGATCATCTGTGTGGCTTATGTCATTTGCTGAAGTAAGTGAGATTCCTGGGTTACATCCACTGCAGATCCTCCATGGAGAATACTTACAGGACAAACATGGAGGAGTTAGGATAATAAACAACAATAATGACAACAGCAACAAAAAAAATGGTGGTTGTACAGTTATGGCCTCTGCAATTATTTCTTGCTACACAAGGAATCAGTGGGGTGGTGACAGCTTTCACAGTGTAAGGAACAAATGGGTCACTAGGGGGTGGGAGGATTGATGGATGATAAGCATTAAGGTCCCCAAAAGAAAAAGTCCTCAGAAGTCTATCATATAAAAGATGCTAGAACTTGAGGCCATCTTGCAACTCAAACAAATTCATATCTGTGTAGTAACTAAGACATGGTTTCAGTGCAATGAAAACCCTCCCTCTGTGCTAGGGTTAGCATCTATCATGCTTTTAGGCCTTTGGGTAACTGCAGGGGAGTACTGGTATTTGTCAGACACACCATCACCTTACGTAAAATTATCCACAACCCACTTACATCTCTAAAAATGGATATGTGCAGCACTTACTAGACTTTGTAAATGCCAATGCACTGGAACAAATTGCAAAACTATATACTGGAAGGCAATAGTATCCTTAACCTTGTCCTTAGCAACTTAGCCCCTGCCTGTACTCTACTGTGTATCTCCATACCCCTGGTTAAATCTGACCAGAAATCAGTTACCTTCTCTAGCAAGCTTAATGGTACCACCCCACCACCAAATGAAACCATCCTTAGGGACTTTTCCAGGGCAATTCCACTTCAGCTTGTAGTTGACCTATGCAAAATCCCTAATAATCCTTCCCAAATGGACCCAGGTGAGAGGGCTGCCACATTTTGCCTCCAATTTTTACCAGCATGTAAACAAGCATAATTGTAAATTTGGGAATAAACCTCTGTAGTAGAACTCCTACATTAATAAAATGTATAACAAAAAAGGAAAATGATGAAAAGTTATAAGAAACCCAAGACCACAGGGAACCATGGCAACATGGAACTTAAGAGAACTTACATGGTGGTCCAGTAGTACACTTTTTTAGTTGTGGTCACTGTGTGTTCTAGTAACATTTGTGGCCACTTACTCTATATAAAATCAAGAATGAGTTGGTTCAGCAATACCCATATTTATGGGGACATGAGCAGATAAAGTATTTAGGTGTATGGATTAAAACAGATCCTGTTATGGCAGCTAAGAATATGTGGGAAGACAGTGAAGAATGAATGATACAAAAACTGAGAAACTGGAATCTCTTGAATATGGATATGGATAGTACAATACAAGCAGTGAAAATGTTTTTTAGTTCCTTTAATTTTATATACAGGATTTTATATACATGTCAGGCATATTTGGGAGAGGAAGAGGGCAAGAGTTAATTGGGATTTTTATTTATTTTATTTAACATTTGTTTGCCAGGATAGTCCAACTGGAGAGAGGGGAGATAAACTCCACAAGTTTACAGAAAGAAGAAAAATGTACAAAAGAGACATTACAGAGTAGCAGCATACAGATTGCAGACTTTACAGCCGTTAGTATACAATAAGAGGATATTCCCCCTTTTGGTTGAAAATACAAGTGTACAGAATATACAGTGAGAGTAGATAAGAACCTGGTAGAGCATTGCAAGATATTTCAGAATTGAATAAGAGTATATAAATGTTTAAGTTTTCCATATATACAATCAAGCAAATATACATGTAAGAGTATACATACATACATATATATAGGTTCATAGGTTCATAGGTTCTTGCATACACATACATATATACATATACATATATGAGAGAGTTAATAGCACCAAATTCCTATGGATACATATCTCACAAGACCTCAATTGGGCCACAAACACTTCCTACCTTATAAAAAGAG
>NC_056745.1:1346822655-1346830155 GCF_019279795.1 Protopterus annectens
CGATAGGAGAGGAACTGGTGATGAATACATCTTTCTAGGATCTTAGAGAGGGGTGAGAGAATTGCAATTGGTCGATAGTTGGAAAGGTCTAGGGAGAGGCCACCTTTGTGGAGTGGTATGATATATGAGATTTTCCACAGGAGTGGTACCGTGTGTTCAGTGATGGATCTATTTATTAGAAGTGAAATGGGATAGGCTATATCTGTAGATGCAATTTGGAGGTATTTGGCAGGAAGGTTATTGGCTGCAAGGGTGGTTGGTTTGAGTTTGGCTAGGAGTTTTTGGATAGTAGAGGTAGGAACAGACAAGTGTGAAAGGTATGGTATTGATTTTGGCCTGAGGTGGTTGTGGGGTGTTGGAGAAAGTGATGCTGTTTGAGTTTGAGTATTGAGGAGGTGAAATAGTTATTAAAGCTGGAGGCTATGTCCAGGTCTATACCTGTTATATTGGGGATGGGAGTGGTGGTTCTTCCAAGCTGCAGGATGTTATTTATTGTTGCCCAGAATTTTTGCAGTTTGGTACTGTATTTGTTTTGTTGAGTGATACAGTAATTTTGTTTATGGAGCGTAATCTGCTTTTTCGCTTTGTTTCAGAGCTCATGAAAGGTTTGCCTAGCTGCTGGTGATCTGGTGTGGTGCCAGGTTTTCCAGGCTTTATCCCTGGCTCTAAGTAGGGCTTTTGTGGTTTTCTGGAGCCAAGGGGTGGGGTTGCTACATATCCTGATAGTTTTTAAGGGGTCCAGTTGGTTGAGGATAATTAGGAATGCAGAGCTGAAGTCATCAACTGCTTTGTCTAATGAAAGGGTTTTGATGGGAGACCAGTTGCAATGATGCAAGGCTCTTATGAAGTGGTCTCTAGGAAAATTTTTGTTAGAGTGGGTTTGTAGAAGGGAGGGGGAGTTAACTATTTTAAGTTGGGGTTGTGGTCGCTCAGAGAGTTTGGTAGGGTGCCATATTGATGGGCAGTATTTGATTGATTTGTGAGGATCCAATCAAGTATAATTTCTCTTTTGTGGTTTTATCAATGCGTGTGGGAGTATCTATAAGTTGGGTGAAGTTATATAGGTTAATGTGGTGGGTGGGGGTGGGAGAATGGATGGAGTTCCAATCAATGTTTACTTCACCTAACATGATAGTTTCTTGAGGGAGGGAGTATGAGGCCCATTGAAGTATGGATTCTAGGGTGGTTAGGTTGTCACCTGGGGTCATATAGATGTAAGAAAAAAAGGGATGAATGTGCCACCTCCTGCTCGCAAATCTATAAACAACTGAAATAGTCTTATTACAAACTGCAGTTTAGGTTGAAGCTTGCTAGTTCTTACAAGAACTGTTGAGCTGTTAAAAATAGCTGAAGCACTCTTGAGACAAACAGCAGTTTAAGTTAAAGCTTGCTAGCTCTTATAAGAACTGTTGAGCTGTCAAAAACAGCTAAAGCACTCTTGATACAAACAGCAATCTAAGTAGGAGCTTTCCGGTTCTAGTGAACTGTTAAAAACTCTTTATTAAATAAAACAAATAGTAAAACACAGGATAAGCACTTTCAGTTATGCTTAACCTTCTTCAGATCCTGTTAAAATTGAGAAAGACTTCCTTTTTAATACAGAGCAGCTACCACTCCCATTCTGATGGCATCATTCCTTAAAGTGAAAACTAAGATTTTATTTACTTTTTATTTTTCTGACCTCACTCTTTTAACATAGGTCTTAGGGGTACTACCCCAGTCAGTCCTGGGGAATGATACGCTCTCAGATCCATAATCCACCTTGCTTCTTCAGCTTCCGTTTTATTCAGTAGGTCACCACCATATACTTTCTTTGATGCTTGATAAAGCCATAAATCTAAAAGAATGGTTCTCAAATCTAGAGACATGCTGGTAGAGATAATTAGTTTCTGCCTTGTTTCTTATATCACATAGGTGACGAAGAATATGTTCCTTGAATTTACTGTTCGTTTTACCTATATTATAAGCTGTGCAGATAGTACAGGTTGCAACATATGCTAGGTTTCTACTATTGCAATTCACTAGCCCTTGGAAAATATATCTCCTATTTGTTATAGGATGTGTAAATGTATCTTGTGTGTTAATCCAAGCACATGCTTTAGAAAAACCACATTTGCATGTACCTCTGTTGGTCCTTACAGGAACAGCCTGAACGATATAATTTCTCATCTTTGTTCCATCTTTTTGGCATAATAGCCTCTTTAAATTCTTTTTGTTCTTGAATGCAAAACTGGGTTTTTCTCCTACCAGTTCTTTAATTCTAACATCTGAAGTTAAAATCAGCCAATATTTCCTAATAGTACCACATATATCTGCATTATCTGTGCTAAATATGATCGTACACCTTACTTTATTTTCTCTGAAGTAATTTTGTTCTGCTTCATCTCCTGGTCACTCCTCTTAGAATAGTGAGGTCTTCCTTTATGTTCACGTATTCTCAATATTTGCTCTTTGCCTTTAGTAATCTTTTTTTCTCTATACCCTCTTTCCACAAAGTTATTCATCAGCTTTTCATGTTCCATCAAATAAACATCTTCGTTTGTACAAAGTATAGATACTCGTATTTCTTGATTATTCACTATATTGCGGAAGATATGTCTGGGTTGCATACTTGAGTAGTACACCTATGATTACACCACATAGTTTCCTGTATATCATTATTTCAATACCTTTCATAGGATCTAAACTCAATTTCACATTCAAAAATTCTATTTCATGACATGAGCTTCTAACCTGGAATTTCAAGAAGGTAGTTGTCATGCTCAAAAAGTCGATGAAATTGTTGAGTGATGTTTCGCTTCCTTGCCATGTAATAAAGATATCATCCACAAATGTACTATATATTAATAGTTTGTTAATCCAAATATTCCTGGTGTCATCCAGCCATTCCTTCTCCCATTGGGCAAGTACAAGATTGGCATAGCTATTAGCGCAGGGGGTCCCCATTGCTACCCCCCATCTCTGCCAATAATAAGTGTTGCCATAAGTAAGCACATTATTATCTAGTACCAATTCCAGTAGGCTGCAGATTAGCCAAATATTAGATAGAAATGGACTAGCAAATTTCCGGATGGATTCTATGCCAAACTCTTTTGGTATACACTTAAATAAATTATTTGTATCCAAGGTTACCAAAAGCAAATCTTCAAACGAGCATCTATTTTCCATACTTCCATGTAGATGTTGCATGAAGTCTGCCGAATCTTTTATAACTGTGTTTGCTCTACTCATTAGCTTCTTTAATTCATTCTCCAGATAGATGGATAGTGGCTGTATGACCCAGTCTCTTCCTGCTAGTATCAGATGCATCAGTGGTTCTAGGCAGTCTTTGTGTAGTTTAGGCAGTCCACTAATTACTGATACAGTTAGGTGAGAGACTTCAAAAAAGTCATATAGCTCCTTAGTTATCATCCTGTTTATTAGCATCTCATATAAGCTATCCTTTACATTATTTATCAATACAGTTAGGTCTTTTTTTGCTTAGCACTAGATATTATTCTTTTTTGCTGAGCAGATCTTCCATTTTAGTTGTATAGTTACTGGAGCTCATCATCACAATAGCTCCACCTTTATCTGCTGGTCTTACCACAATATCTATTCACTGCCTCAAGTTCATTTAACCATTGGAGCTCCTTTTGAGTCAGGTTAACGATATTGCTTAAAGTGATTCCCTTGCCTGTTTTCATGTATCTCTTGTTCACAAAGTCGAATGAACATTTCCAGTAAAGGCAAGAATATCAATAATCTGTTGGAAGGGAATAATGTAAAAAGACACAATTCATTTATGTTCAAATGTGGTGCATGTAAATACTGCAGATATATTAATGAGGGACCTTACGTTTGTATTCATAATTATGATAGAATGCTGCCCTGTCCAGGAAAATGTAACTGTAGCACTATCATGTTAGTCTATGTTGCAGTGTGCACAAGTTGTTATAGTTTCTATGTGGGCAAGACTATACTGAGATTGAGAGACCGTATAGCTGAACACTTGAGATCAGTCAAAAATAAGGACAAACACAATGCTTTATTTTCACATCGTCTTGAGTATACAAAGTTTAAGTTTACCTTTTTTATTAGAGTATTCTACAATGAAAGAGGGGACAATGACAAATTGAAGGTGGAAGAAAAGGATCTTAAATGGCAGTTCAGACTAAATGCCATGGTAAAACCAGGCTTAAATGATAGTAGCTCAATTATTCCTGTCTTGAAACAATGGGCCAACATTGTTTAAATGTAGAAAATCAGCAAACTAAGTTGCTTACAAATAGCGAGCATTTGAATCATGTTAATTGTTATCATTTACGTTCTTGCACTTTCTTGCTAATATTTTTAATGTTTATTTTTATTTTTATAATCATGTACCTTTAATCAGGCATTTGATAATCATTTGTAAATTCAGTATGTTTTTAGTGTCTAGTCACACAGAGATGGTTTTAAACCTATTTGGATATTAATTGCTAATATTTACATATATAATGGCTGTTGACATTTGATAGGCTGTTTTATTAAGTGATGGGTATCTTTAAATGTTTTGAGCAAGTGCTTCCAAATGTCTCTGAAGAAGCCAGATTGAAACTGGCAAAAGTGCTTAGTCATTTGGTCTTAATTTTTGTGTTATTAAAAAGTGGAATTCTCTGGCTGTTTTTTGGCCATTTTTTATTTTTTATTACATATTTTTTATTACTAGTTTTTTCCCTTGTGGGGTTACATTTTGTTTAGTTAGGTTTAGCTGCTTATGCTGGTTAAGGGATAAGTGGATTCTCCCCTTAGAACAAGGTGATTTAAGATTACCTGATTTGAAGAGACACTTTAGAGCTGTGCAGCTAAGGCTCATTTACATAACATTAGCAGAAGGTTAGATAATCAAAGTAAATAGGGAAGATGATGAAACGGAGGGGGTGGGTATCAATAAAATTTGAGAGAGTAAGATTTTGGATGAAGGTCCTTAAGGAAAATAATATCAATCATACCAGTAAAAGTTATATAAATCTAAATAAGAAGTCAGAAAATAGAAAATAGAGATTTGAAAAAAGAAGAAGAAAGAAAAATAGAAAATAGAATTTAAGCAATGAAATTAATAAGCAATAGCAATTATTAGAAAAATTAGAATTAAATAATTAAATTAAGAAATTAGGAATGACTGCCTTCAGAAGTAGAGACTGAAGGTTAGAAACTGCTCACATGAGAGAGAGACAGAAAAGAGTACACAGCTAGTGTAGAGTAAAACAGCTATGAAACAGAGCTTAGTTGAGTTTTATAGGAGTTTAAAGTTTTAAATGGGGATAATTAGTATAGATATAAAAACAAAAAAAACACCATATATATAAAACAAAAGATTGAGAAGAAAAGAAAGAAAAGAAGAAGAGAAAATGAAAATAAAGAAACAAACAATGAAAAGATGTGTGTGACCCCAAAGTGACAACAAACAGAAGAAGGTTTAGTTTTTGTTTTGGATTTTTTTTCATAGATGTTTCAAGATCTTTTTTAGACTTCCAGACTTTTTTTTCTTTTTTTTCGGGTCAAAGGAAGGTAATTGAACATGATAGGAGATGATGGGAAAAAGGAAGTGGGAATAATACAACAATTATAGATTTTTTAAATTTTTTAAATTCCTATTTGTCAGAAGTGTTGGGGGAGCAAATCAGGAAAAAAAAAGGAAATGATTCTTGATTCTTTCATAGACACTGGAATTGCTTGCTTAGAGAAAGTAAAAAGGTAAGTTTATTTTAAGTCTACAGAAAACAATTAATAAAAAAAAAAAAAAAAAAAAAATCAATAAAAAACTAAACTATAAATGAACTGAAAATTTTAAAAAGAGAAAAAAGAAAAAGATAGAAAAAGAAGAAAGAAAAAGAAAGAAAGTAAAGTAAATGAAAGTAAATAAAATGTGTGCAGAAATGAATAGGAGGGAGGAGGAGAAGGAATAAGGGAAAGAAGGAAAAAAAAAAGGAAAATTTATGTATGACTGACTGTGAACAAGACCGGTGTTAACATTCTCCCCACCCCCCAGTCAATTTTTTTTTTCCCCTAGATACTTCAAGAGTAAGTATCACCATATTGCTGCTAAAATAGAAAGCTTTTATTGTCTGCACAGACTAAGCTGTAGTTACAGTACTCTTACATTACAACAGGCCCGTGTATCACACAAAGCTGGCCCATCCCAGAGAGGGACATTTACACTGACTGGCTTGCAGTTGCAGTGATGTTATATTCCAACAGACCTATATGCAGGGCTGGCCTTAGGTGAAATGGTGCCCTAAACGAAGGGCTTCATGGTACTCCATTACCTATTGCTCGCAAACCTGCACACATCTTCCAGTGTCCCCTTTGGTTTGCACCCTGCCTGGTCTCCCACATCGTACAGACTAGTTTTCTTCCTTGTCTCACATTCTACATTTTTTGCTTCTTTCAGAAGCTGTGTTTTTCTAGATGCTTTTAAGTACATTTTGGATCCCCTTGTTAAAACCTTATTCATCAAATGGTGGCCTAAATAAAAATCATGACTCATGAAACAAATTCCTGTTTGACATTAGTTTTTCTTGCATCCTTTCAACATATACTTATTGGCCAAGATTGCACAGTAGTAACTGTACAGGAAATAAGTCACTTAAGCCAGGGCTTTGGGGCTGCTAGGCTCCAGCAGCCACGGGATCATAGATGCTTTAAGGTACATTTTACAGCATTTTTCCATGTGTTTGATTGAGTAACGATAAGAAAAAAAATCAAGATTAGGGAATGAAATTCAGTCTTATTTTTTCTTTCAAGGAAGAAACAAGTTGTGTCCATGGCATAATGTTCAAAACTGATAAAACAGTAGCTCACAAGACAACAAATGTTTGCAAGGATACATAAATCATATCTGGGAAGAGTGCCTGTTTCTCTACCCACCCTCCTTAAACAAACAGACACATTCTGTGTATTCCACTGGCTGAAGACACAAATGCCCCCAGACATATAGTTCAAGTAACTGCTGTCATACATATGCCCAGCATGCCACTTCATCCTTACACCCAAAAGACTATCAACTTCTGTGAACCACACTGATGTCAGGCAGGGAGAACACTGAAAGAGCAAATAGAACACAGTAACATATTTCAACCTGTTGCTGTCAGATGGATGTAAGCAACATGCTTCCTTATCACTACTCCAAAAAATAACCTGCATTGATGTCTGATTTGAGTGTAGGATAAGTAAAAAAAATAATAAAAATAATAATCATCATAATATATTACAGCACATTGCTACTAGACAATATACTGCTCCTGAATAAGTCATAGTGACCTTCTCTGCTCACCTCTGAGGATTGTGAAAAAAGTTAAAGAAATAATAATTACACTGTTCACAGCTCAACACAACCTATAGTAATCATCAATGTAGACCACTGAGACGTGTGAAGAAACTTGAAGCCATAATGACCACTTCCCCAAGCTGTAGCAAACTTCTGCATACACCCCCATGCAGGGCCAGTTTTAAAATAGGTGGGTTGAGGACAGAGGA
>NC_056745.1:1346835155-1346888988 GCF_019279795.1 Protopterus annectens
TTGACATAGCTATAGAATGCTTTGTGGCTGTCTTTAGAAACAGTGGCGATTTTGATTTCTTAACTAGCTTTGGAGGATGTTATGAAGGATCTCAGGTTCTTACTTAGGCTGGCCAGGGAGTTCCACCAATCATGGGATTTTACTCTTTTTTGCAGCAGTTTCTTTCTTCTGTTGTAGAGTTTGTTTATGGCAGGAGACCACCAGATTGGCTTCCTTTTTTTTGGAGGATAGCATCTTGGTTCTGTTAGGGATAGCACGATCCATGCACTTGTGTAAGTGCTTATAAAGTACATTTGTGTAGGATTCAACAGTCGTACCTCTATTGTCCGTCTGCATGGGTGTCATGAAGTTTGCCACTTCTGTCTTAAGAAGTGTGAATTTGGCTTTGGAGAAATTTTTTATGGCGGTTTTCCTAATGGGGGGTAGGGACGGGATGTGGATGTCTAGGGTGATTAGCTTGTGGTCGGATCTGACCAACAAGAAATTGACCTCTGGTGTGAAACACTGGTCACCCATGTTGTTAATGACCAGGTCTAGGATATTGCTGCCCCTGGTGGGGGTGGAGATAAGTTGATCCAAGGCATTGGAATTTATGAATTCCAGAAAACATTGTGCAAAATAGTTGGTGCATGAGTATTTTCCCAGTTAATGATGGGGTATTTGAAATCACCTGTTATTAAGGTGTTAGGTTGTACCCTAATATTTTCCAGTGTATTAAGAAATGAGGAGTGGGAATCCTGGGTCATGGTGGGGGATCTGTAGCAAGCTACAATTCAGATTGTGGTCTTTCCCAAAGTTAGTTGCACTTGGATAACCTCGGATGCATTATGCTGAGCAACTAGCCTGGAGGTGTGGCTATCCTTAATGAATATGGACATGCCTCCACCTTTAGTGTTTCGGTCCAGGTTAGGTGGCCAAAAGGTGTGGTATGAATTATAGCCTGGTGATGCAGGAGTGCTGTCTGGAGCCTTGAGCCAGGTCTCTGTCTGTACAGATGTCGATGTTCTCCATTTTAAGGAGTGCCTCGAATGAGTGCATTTTAAGGTTTAGACTTCTAGCATTGAGTAGCATTACCCTCAGATTTTGCTTGCTTGTACCTGTTACAGTGGTGAATTTGTCATTTGAACCTTGCCTAAAAAAGGCACCATAGGGTGGCCTTAGCCATTATTCGGAATCCCAAGAGCGACAGGTGCAGGCCATCTCTGGCAAAGCATCATGGCCTGTCGATCACATCATCCCAGGCAAACAGATACTGAATCCCCTTAGAATGACACCAGAAGCTTAGCCAATTGTTGAAGTCAATCATTTTGTCCTTGTACTGTGGTATCATTCTGGGTGATGGCAGGATGTTACTCAGGGCTAGGGTCATACCTGCCTGGGCTACAAGATCGGGGAGCTCCTACATGTCTCTTTTCATGTAGTCCAGCGAGGTATGTCTCAGGTCATTCACACTAACATGGACAATGACAGAGTCATATTTGTACTTGTTGTGAAGTGACCTGAGTGCGTGCATTATGTGGCAGATCCTGGCACCTGACAGGCAGCTGACAGTAACTTTCTCCTTGTTTAGCCTGGTGAGTGGAACATCAGTGTGCCTGACTATAGACTCACCTATGACCCTGGGACATTGGGTACGTTGTTATGCCTTATGGGCTGTTGTTGGGTGGCACACTGAGTTTGTGGGCTACGTGTCATTTGGGTTATGTTGGGGGTGGAGTTGCTTGCATTTCTGCTTTGAAGGTCTCTGTTGCTTGGGCAGATTTTTATTGAGAGCCTCTGTGAATGTAGGTGTGTGTTTTGTGTTTCGATGTGTGTGTTGCGGTGGTGTAGGTTTTGAGGGACTATGTGATGATGGTATGGTGCAAGTGTCTACCCTCTCCTCTTGACTGTCTAGTCCAGTCTTGGGTGAAGAGAGTTTTGCTTCCAGTTTGGCTATATAAGTGCATCTCTCACAGGTTGTAGTGTTGGGTGGTAGAAGGAGAGGGATGTTTGTGTACATGAGGCAATTGCTGCATTGCCCCAAGATGCCCAGACTCATCAGGTAGACAGGAGTAAACTCCGGGAGTTGACCCACAGACATGCCTGGATAGGTGCTTATTTATTAAGTACTAAAAACGGCGATGCATAAAGCGTATTTTTGTTTTTAATATAACGGTATTTTAACCCTAGGTAAGCGGCGATGCATAAAGTGTATTTTTTTTTTTTTTTTTTTTAATATAACGGTAGCAAATGAGCAAATTTATTTAAACCAATTAACCAATAAAAAGTTAAAAACTGAGCCCTGTTCTAGCAGTCTTTGATCAGACAAGTTCTAACTGCACACTACTGCCACTAGGCTGCGGGGGAACTTTCTCCAGAAAAAGATGGCCTGGATTAGTGCTCAAATTATACAAACAAAGCTAGATTCAGCAGGTCTGAATCTAGTCTTTTGCTACAGCAGACAAGGCATACCAATTTCAGAAAGAAACAGTTCAAATAAGCAGGCACAATAAGCCCATAACCAGAAACTCCCAGCTCAGAAGGGCAGAATCTACCCTCTACTCCCATAAGAGTGCAGACCACACCTTCTTAATGCAAAATAACTGGCCCTAAGTCCAAGTGCTTAAACCAGAACTAATACACTTTTAGAATAACAGACACTAAGCCTTCAATCAGCAATTCCCATCTTAGAGAAGGATGTAAGCTACCTGTTCTGCCACAACAGTGCAGACCACAAACCTTAATGTAAAACAACTGGTCTGAAGCCTAAGTGCTTAAAGCAAAGGCTTAGAATAACTGTTACAATTTAATCCTCCCTGAACAGCTCTAACTTGGCATGCACACAGGAGATAGAGTAATAAACACAAAACCTCTGATGGCTACTTAAATTACAGCATTTGCTCTTGCTTTTCACCTCTGAGAGAATGAGTGTTCTGGCAAAAGTTCTCACCCTGTGAGGAATAAATGGGCCAATAGATTGTCCTTGATGGTCTGCAAGAAAAACTATCTTCATTTAAACAGTGTCATAAATATATTAAAATAGTCTGCATATCAATTCTCATTTAATATTATGTTATAAATAAATAATAATGAAAACATTCCTGAGATTTTATGGTTTTAAATTTTGTTTGATGTGTTATATAGAAAACTAGTGCATACCCAACAATTAACCATTCAATTAAATTACAAAAATAAATAAGTAAAGTAGTGTATGTAAAATATGTATTGTCTTAAAATAAATCAATATAAATCAATTACATTGCCACTGCTGATAAATACAAATTTGTACAACCTGTTCATACTTTAATCTTCTAACAATATTCCAAAAATATTCTACAATTATTCTGAAGTTTAACAGATCTGAACTGTAACACAGGGAAAATGGAAATATATGCATTCAAACCAGGCTGCTCAGAGGTGTTCAGCATCATTTGCCACATTAATTTCTTATACTCCAAAGTATTTCCTAGGGTCCACCCCTGAAGTCTTGGGGACGTATCTCCAGAATCCCAAACACAAATTGTTTAAAAAACTTACATGTAGATGTGTGCTTATATAAGGCATTTTTTCACTCATTCTAGAAATATCACAGTAGTGCTCATATATTCTCCATTTAAGGAATCTCTCAGTTTTACCCATGTAAAATCTTCTAGATGGCAAACACATTGCCAGGTAAACCAAACCCTTAGTGTTACAGTTCCCCTGCTGAAAATGAATGTTATAATGTGCACCTGTATATTTAATCTTCACAGTGTCATCTGTGCAAATATACATGCATTGTGAACAGCATCCACACATTTTGGTTCCTTTTTCTTTCTTTCTACCTGTATTCTCATTGCTTCCAGTATTTTTCAGTAAATTATTCATGTTTTTGCAGATTTAAACACAACAATGGGGGATCACTAATCAAATTAGAACATGTCTCATTAACTTTAAGCATGTATCAGTTACTCATTATAATTTTAATAGCTTCACTGTGTCCACTATTGTATTGAACAGCATAGGTTTTATCAAACCCCCCAAAAGCCCATTCTGGTTGCAGATGCTATCACAGTTTTCAAGTGAAGACCTCCTTCCCATCAGTGGTAAAAAATCACTGTGCCATCAATTAGTGATATCTACCATCACCATATGTTAATTTCCTAGGGTAAGACTGTTCTATGAACATGTGTTCTAGTTTTGTACACTCCAGTCTAAAAATATCGTCTTCAGATACCATTCTACGTATCCCGATGAACTGCCTTTTTAGCAAAGGTAAACATGACAAATAAAAGTATATTGGATTACTACCAAGAGGTGATGGAATGTATGGAAAAAACAGCATATAAAATTTAGTTTTAGCATGCTTTTAAAACAGTTTTGAGTAAGTCCATGAATATATTAGGGTGAAAGTGCTTAACTTAAATTTATTGTATGTTATGTATGTGCCAATTACTTGTGGAATTTAATATTAAAACACATTTTTGAACATCAGTTCCAAGCCGGACATTTTACTCTTCAGTGTCCTGTCAAGGACAGAGGTGCAATACGTGACTGCTTACTAGTAAAATAGAACAGAAGTAGTATGCAGTCAAGTATTCCAGTAGCATCTCCACCTCATACAATCCAGCAACCCTAAGTAAGTAGTAAACAACTAAACTGAAAAGCAGGAGCAATTTAACCTTACTTTTATAGATGTGTTATTATTTTACTGAATGTGTGACTATAGCCCTTAACCTTATAGCTCAAGAATCAGGAGTAAGGCTAAAAATAATGAGGGGGCAAATAATCATTAGCACATTTTTAAATATTGCTCATTCACTTACAACATTAACAGGTTAATAGGATTTAATTAACATGCATTTTCTGATAAAATAAAAATTCAAAACTTTGGCAGTATGTAGTGACTATAGTCTTCTGTGTTTTATCTGAACATCACACATTTTACAAGGGACACAGCAAAAATTCAATTAGAGGTAGAATCTGCAACATTCTACAAGGGCAACTGATGGCTATGTAAATGATAAAAAACACAAAGCCTGAATGCCAGGAAATATTAATGTGATACTGTAACAGTAAAGAATTGTATTAATCTGTACACTATACTTGTTCAGTAAGATATCCCTATCTAGCTTTTCACTATACTGGATTTATTTTGTTCTGAAAAATTAATTAAGAGTTTGAGCCCCTATTATGATTGACATTATTATTACAGACATTAGTAAACACTGCAACAACGATACCCAAAAAACTGCAACAACCAGATCCAAACCAAATTCTGGAATGAACAGATGAAAGCGCACAAATAGTAAAATTAGAATATTTATTATTTTTGGAATAACAGATTCTAGCGCCTCGGTGTTACTACCTTCATGGAAACACTGAATAAATTACAACTAAAAATTATTTTGCTAGAATAGTGTTAATAATACAAGAAATACTTTTATCTCAAACACTTACCCATATACATTAGCCAAATAATTTGCAGCAGATTATAGTGCAGTTGATATCTCTTCTTTGTGTGAGACCATGCCATTATAGCTCCAGTGAAGAAAATATAAAATATAATTATTAAACAAGGGCTGCTTAGAAAATACCACAAGATGAATGGCAATCAGCTGTCACAGTATCTTTAACTCACCAGTTACTGTGACATATAGGAAACCACAACTTTCAGAAGGAAAGTTTCAAACACTTAAAGAGGAACTCATTTTAATTATTTTAATTATATGTTGCTTTTTAAAAGACTTAGTAGCATTCTTTTGGTAGCATTGTTTTGTTAGTGAGTATAATATTTAAATTATAACCTCACACTTGGTGGTGATATTCACCCTAACCCTGGCCCATCCACTTCAGATAAAAATACCCCCTCTACTTATAATCCAAGCTATAAACCTACAATTAATAGACCAACTAACTCTCTCCTGGCCTGTCACCTCAATATTAGAAGCATTAACAACAAGGTACATGAACTGCATGTACACCTGGCTGTTCATTCCCCTGAGATTCTCTGTTTATCTGAAACCTGGTTAAAACCTAACACTACAGACAATGAAGTGTTACCACCTGGGTACAACATACACAGGCTGGATCGTGCTTCTAGGAAGGGGGGTGGGGTAGCTGTTCTCTATAAATCTGAGTTGAATGTCACTGTAGATGCTATACAACCACCTCAAATTAATAACTCAGAGATTCTTGCCACCAAATTGCAACTTAATAAAAATAAATATATCAATATCATCTGTATGTACATTCCCCAGGCAACAATATATCTACACTTGAAGATACCCTTTACTGGCTATCATGTCACTACCCCCAAGAAACCCTACTACTCTGTGATTTTAACATAGACTGGGGCACCCGTTCCTCAGAATCCCCAACCACCCATATTAACCTGCATGCATTTAGACAAATCATAACCACCCCTACCAGGATAGGTAAACCTAACCAAAAAGAAAACATTCTTGACTGGGTACTCATAAATAGTCACCCCCAATTGTACACCTCTGGGGCCCACCCTGATGACCTAAGCAATCACCTTCTCACCTATATAATTAAGCACAAAGCCATTAACCCCCAACAACCCTTACTCAGAATGGTAAGAAACAAAAAAATACATTAACCCTGCCAAATTCCAACAAGAACTAAACTCATGTAAATGGTCTATACTGAAACACGTCCCCTTAGAAGAAGCAGTAGTATACTTTAACAACAAATTCCAACAAGAACTAAACTCATGTAAATGGTCTATACTGAAACACGTCCCCTTAGAAGAAGCAGTAGTATACTTTAACAACAAATTCCTTGAGATCCTTGATTCTCATGCACCTGTTTGCTCAGTAAGAACAAAGGCAAAAACTGCACCATGGCTTTCTAAAGAGTCCAAACTCAAAATTACCCTTAGAGACAAAGCATGGGCATTATGGCGTACTGCTAAAGACCCCCAAGATCACATTAAATATAGGCAATCTAGGAATGAGACTAAAAAATCCATTTTACAAGACAAAAAAAATACTACTATAATTTACAGAAAATAAATCAAAATAACCCTCAGAAGTTTTGGGCAAGTTTAAATAAACTACTCCATCCTGGACAAAGTTCAACCCCTATCCCCGCTGCTACCATTGATAAACCCCCTGAGGATGTCTCAGGCAGTTTTAACCTATTCTTTACTGAGACAATTCAAGCCCTAGCTAGCCAACTACCTCCTAGCTCCCCCGGCCTTGAAGGTACCACCCCTAGAAACCAACTCTCATTCAGCTTTCAACCAGTCGCCACTTCACTTATCCATACCTTGATCAAAAAATTAAAACCCACAACACTCTCTGCTGATCAACTCTCTGCCATGTACCTACAAAAAGCAGCTGATGCTATTGCATACCCCTTCTCAATACTAATCAATCGAACCATAGCAGAAGCTAAAATCCCCACCATCTGGAAAATATCCTATGTTATCCCACTTCACAAAGGAGGCAACTCTACTGAATTATCCAATTATAGGCCAATAGATATGCTATCTCCACTTGCAAAGATTATGGAAAAATTTATTCATAGACATCTGACGCACCACCTAATCCAATATCACCTTATGGCAGACACCCAGCATGGCTTCCGACCTCACCACAGTACTACTTCAGCCCTCCTAGTCTTCACCAACACCATTAACCATAATCACAACAATAATTATATATCCTCGACCCACTTCTTGGATCTTTCCAAGGCATTTGACATGGCTGATCACCAACTTTTAATCCACACCCTGAAAACATTCTGTCAAGATACTAAAGCCCTTCAATGGTTTCAGTCCTATGTGAATGGCAGACAGCAGGCTGTCCTTTGGCAAAACAAAGACTCCAATCTCCTACCAAATACCCTTGGTGTACCACAAGGTTTTATACTTGGGCCCTTGCTGTTCTCCATCTTCATTAATGACCTTTATACTGTCATCCCAAAAGTCACTTGTAAACAATATGCTGACGACTCCACCCTGGTCTGCTCAGCCACATCTCCAACAGAGCTATGGTCAGCTATGCAGACAACCTTTAACACAATAGAAAACTGGCTTTCTGATCATCATCTGATCCTAAATCCCCAAAAAAACTAAAATGTTGTTTTTCTCATCAACACATAGATCTACTGCATTCACATTTATCATAAAAGCAAATGATGGCACAATAATCTCCCCTGACCCCTCTACAAAACTACTAGGCGTCATCATAGATAATAATCTAAAATTCAACCTACATGTTAACCAATCCATCAAAACCATCAATAAAAAAATAGGGTCACTTTACAGAATAAAAGCCTTCCTAACCCCTCCTGCTAGAATTGCCATAGTTCGCTCTCACCTTCTTTCAACTCTTCTGTATGCATCCCCTTTACTCTATAATTTAAACAAGTCTGTCCTTACCAAACTTTCAATCTGGTACAACCACATTGCCAGATTTGCCACTGGACTGCCTTTTAGGACACATCATTGTATCAATTTAAACCAGCTTGGGTGGCTAGAACTACCCAGCCTAATCCAGTATAACCAACTGATTATGGCCTATAAAATCCTCTATAATCCAGACAATACTCCTGCACTTAAAAATATTATCACCCCTTATAACAATCCTAGACCGCTTTGATCCTCTAACAAACTACTAATTCAGACTAGCAAAATTAATAACACAGATCGTGATTCTCTCTTTGCCAACTCTGTAGGCAGATCCTGGAACTCTCTTCCAGCTGATATTACTTTAATTTCCACCCTGTGTCAATATAAGATAAGACTCAAACAACATCTGACACTTAACTGGCTATGTCAATGTATCAAGCCTGGCTAACTCTCCTCTAGAATGAGTAAAAACTGTTAATTCAGCTTATTTGTGTTACTTAATCCTGACTTACACACAGGATTATCTCTAACCTGTGGAAATTGTATAACTTGTTTACGTATGTAATTACTGTAAATATTGTATTTGCAATATATAATGTTGTATCTGTAATCATAACTGCTTACCTTGGAGCTTTTCTCCCCGGGCCTCCGCTGACAATGGACCTGCATCCCATTGGACTATCCCAGTCAACAAATGTAAAATAAATAAATAAAAAAATTTTATCTTTACATAGTGATTTCTTTTGACACCATTAACATCAGAAACATTTGACACTGTGGTATATTTCCAAAGTCAGAATCTGTCGTAAAAAAAAAAAGAAAAAAGAAAAATGACTTTTATAACACAAAAAAAGATTTGCCAGAATTAATGAATTAATCATATAACAATGTTGGTATAAGACTCAGGTCTGGCCTCCTCATAGCAGTTTGAGCCATCGGAGCACTTCACCCAGACAGGGGCTGTAGATTTTTGCTGATAAATGATCTGTGGGGAAAGGCAGGATTTCCTTGGTTGCTGATACAATGAACCTGAATTAGAAACATCAATGCTGTGATAGGAGAGCAGTGCCCCTGTACGGCTGGTACAGTTTCGAAGTCAAAACTTACATACCTCAAAATGTTCTGTTTTATGTTGATTTTTGTACTGTGGGTATCAGGAATTTTTAATTGTAAGATTAATTACTTTTTTATCAGTACACGATTTAAAGAACCTGTTCTGAAATAAATGTTGTATATCTATTTACAAAATGTGAAAAGATTCACAATAAAGATCACATAAAAGGCAACAAATTTAAAAGTAAGAACTTTGTTACACAGCTAAACAATCACTATTCTGGTTGCATGGTCAAATTTGCAGAGTTCTCACACATGGAGAGCACAGTATATCATGAACTCTGGTATATGATTTTATATTTGTCTGTAGCCACTTCCTCCAAAGTCATTGAAATATACTTTCCTGACTTGGTGCCAAATATTACTGTCCATCATATGCATGCACTGGGTTCTAGGAAGGTTGGAGAAATCATGCATCTTGGGTTACTGATGTTCATTTCATGTCTAAAAGGAAGGTTAACATTTAGTTTTGGTACTGCAGTGTATCATATTTAGAAACATCCCTTCAGGCACATTTTAGAGATTATGAATATTAACTATGGACAATAATGGTTGAATTATCAAATTTTACTTTGTATGAAATTATTGGAAATAAAATCACTTTATGCAGGCAAAATCTGGTTTTACTTAAGAACACATGGAATGATAGGTAAAGTGCTTGTGAGTAGAAAAACAATGAATTTTAAATACCAGTTTTATTTCCTGTAAGCCTACTAAAAATAATTAGTTTCAAGTACTAAGGAAAGGTCACATATTATTAAAATGTTTTTACACAGAATTAGTTTACCTTTCTGAAGTGTACATAAAATAGCTGACAAGCAATCCTGCACTTTGTAATGTCTATGAAGAAAGCGTATAAATTCATTTAAGTGTGTAGGTGAAATATTTAGAATGATACATACATTTATGATATGTGAGGTAATATGATAAGGGCAACAATAATATCAAATACTGAGTACATCCCCATGTAAAATTCTACAAAAATACTTATTATTTTTCATAATCGAATATTAAATTTCTATTTAAGTTTTCTGTGACTGCTTCAGTAACCATCTAATTGTATTTTGAGAAAACATACTTTGAAAATTTTAAGCACATGAAAAAAAGTAGAACTAAGAAATGAGAAAAAATATTTGTGTTGCACAGTAGACTAGAAGAAGTATATAGTTTTATTTATGACCAAGACACTGATTTACAGTTCTCAACAAAATAAAATTCCATTTTCATGAGATGAAATACAGAAAATATACCCATGATTTTTAAGTGGGATATCCTTTTTCTACCTTGATTTCATTATAATTTTCTAGTGCATCTATACAGGTCTAATTCAAATAATCAATATTTTAGAGCTCCAAAATTCAGAACATTGAGATCAGATGGTTGACAGTCTGAAACGTCAAAGGTTTCATAGTGCAGGAAGACTATCTGTGTGGAGATTGCTGTACAGTGGGGAGAAGAGAATTTATCTTTTTCTCTGCTCTTGAGTGATCTTGGAGTTGGTATAGATAATTAGCAGGAGGATATGGGGGGTGCAGGGGGCTTGCCCCCTACAAGAACACAATGTTTGATGTTTATTTCTGTTTTTCTATATTTCAGAACATCGATCATCTGGTCTCAGTCTTCTGATAATCAACATTTTGAAACTTCAGTCATATAAATTTTATCCATATATATATATATATATATATATATATATATATATATATATATATATATATATGCAAAATCATAACCTGATGTCAAAATGACAATTAGTTGATGGTTCCCTGTTAAATGAGCAAATGTTCAATTTCTCGAACATCGCTTAATTGACAACTAAATGTCAAAAAATGCAAATCCCGAACGAGCGGAACAGTGATTTTTTTCCTAGGGAAAAAAAAAAATCACGTGACCATTTTTGGAACTTTGCCATTTCCTCCACTGTGGTGTTTGTGGTTTTTTGTGCGGACAAGCGATTTCTTTCCACTCGTTCGGGATTTGTAGTGTTCGACATTTTGTTGTCAATTAAGCGATGTTCGAGAAATTGAACATTCGCTCATTTAATAGGGAAGCTAGTTGACCATAGTGGTCCTCTTACAGAAAACTCTGCAATGCTTTTTCAAGTGTTTCAACAACATCCAGGGCCATGCAAGCTAAGATACAAATATGTTCTTGATTTAATGCACTAGTATTTGCTTTATACAGGGATCATTACTTTTCTGATCATTTTTAAAGCATTTACTTAATTTTGTGGCAAACATAGTCCTTTCTCTGTTTGTTGGCCTTTCTAGTTCTGTTTGCTTCCAAATCGCCTTGTAGAAGGGCAAATTCGGCAGGGACTTAGTTGCTTGTTGTTTAATCTGCACTTGAGAGTTGCTTTTGCTTTCCCTTTACATTGAGAAATTCTAGGACAATCCATCTTGTGGCAGAAAGTGTTTACCTGATCTCTTTGAGTTGGGGGAATGGCATAGAAGTCAGTTTTCAAACTTTTTTCTTTGCTATAAATACACAAGTTTGCAAGCCTTTGTGTTCACTTACAGGGAACTCTGCAATGCTTTTCGAGTGTTTCAACTACATTCAGAGCCATCCAAGTTAAGGTAAAAATATTTTCTTTATTTATTGCACTTGTATGCTTTATACAGTGATCACATTCAGCAGTTTCTAAAGCATTTATTTAATGTTGTGGCAAAAATATCCATTTATATATCTGTTGGCTTTTCTGTATAGTTAATTTGATATTTCGAAATGCCAAGTTTGTCCATTTGCCCGTTCAGTAGGCTTTTAGACTTTCAAGTTTTTTGTAAGTTTTTGTTGAAGTAAAAGAAAAATAAGGAAAAATATTCAGTGCTGATGTTTTGCTGGTAATGCAGACATTACATTGCTTGCAGCATCACTAGGCTTTCAAATATTGGCTAAAACCTTGCCCATCCCCATAGTGCCTTTCTTAGGCATTGCCAACGTAACAAATCTTCCAACACAGCAAAACCAACACAAGAAAATCTAAAGGTGTTTTAGCTCAGTACAAGGAGTCATACAAGAAGCTCCACTCCTCACAAGCTCTCCTCACCATGGAGAATGTAGACATCTGTGCAGTCACTGCACCCTACTACAGGCAGCACCCCAGCAGTGCTGGGCTATAATACTTCTACACATCTAGACCTGCTTTGGCACAGGAAGGGCAAAAGGTGGAGGTGTTTCAGTTTGCATTAAAAGCAAACATACCTCAAGGTTGGTAAAACAGTATGACATGCCTGAGCTTGTTGACGTCTAGATTTCCATAGTTAAAGTCCAGTACCATATCCTTGCAAGCTATAGGTCCATCTCTATGACCCAAGAGGTCCAGAATATATACTTAAATGTACTACAGATGCTCCCCATTCAACCCAGCATCATATTCATGGTGACTTTAACTACCCCACCATAAAATGGGAATCATACATGACAGAAAAGAGGCAGACACAGAGATTCCTTTACTTTGTAAACACAAAGACCCTGGACCAGGTAGACCATATTCCCATAAGGGGGGGGGGGTTCTAAAAACACTGACCTTGTCCTCACAAATATGGGAGAATAATGCATACCCCTAATGCAATATTGTTACTAGTCAGGTTGGACTATAAAGTTGTCTCCTTTGAAATAAAAATAAAATTCAGGATCCAGCTAACTCTGGAACTTTCAAGAATTATTCTGTGGCAAACTTCCTGCTACTAACTGACAACCTAGCAAAATTTCATGCCCCCCCCCAAACTCTGAGAACACCTGTGTGTAAAAAAAAAAAAAACCTGTGCAGTCATGTTAATGGCTGCATAGAGACAGCTGTACCTACCTGGAATAAGCACAGGACAAACAAAAAACAAGCCACCCTGGTAGAAACCCAACATCAATGGGTTGCATAACAAAAGAAAAAATCATGACAAAAATTATAAAATGCAATGTCCATTAAGGTAAAAACTCACCCAGCAATCTAAGCAAGCAATTCGGGGTGGGAGTAGCAATCAAGTCTACCAAAAAACAAATCTGAGGTAAAAATAGCATCCCAGGCCAAAGACAAACACAGGGCATTCTTCAACTATGTCTATAACATCTAAGAAAATACAAAACAATGTTCCAAAATGATTGTAAACAGAACAACCTATACTGAGCCAGAAGCTATAGCAAACCTACTGGTCAACAAATAGCTCCACTTTTAGCCCCCTCTCCCCTTTGGCACCCCTCAAGAAATACCCTCAACCATAACTCCCACAGCTGTCACCAGGGAACAGGTCCTCAATGCACTCCCAAGACCAGGAACATTGTCATCCCTTGACCCATAAATCTGACTAGTCTGATATGCAAAGCCATTGTAATAATTATCATTGGAATGATAAACAATGACATAGGAAACCTTCAGACACTAGATCCTATCCAGTTTGGTTTTGTCAACGGCATGTAAAGCAGATTTTCTCCAATCCAATTCAAGGATAACTTGAACCAATGGATGGGGAATCCAACAGAAACTTATTCTTGGTCAGGGAGTTATGTCTCTGTTAGACAGAGGAGGCTTGTACATGCTTGACCGCCTATACACAAACCTACATATACTCCTTAAAATAATCTTAGGGCATCAAATCTTGTCAGATACATTTACAAAGTATGGCTAGACTTAATAGGGCCTCCTGGGGTCATTAGCCTAGTAATCATCTATGAAACAATTTGATTGCCCACTCCTTAAATTCCTCTATTTTTGACAGATGAGTAGGAAAGCTCCAGTGTCTCATTTTTAACTTCATTACTCTGCACCTTTATTATTGTCTTTATTGGTGCATGATATAAAATATTTATTGGATGTGTCTTAAAGATTTTATTTAAATACCAGTGCTCCTGTGAAATATAATTTGAGTCTATCCCGGTTATTGTTCATTGGGGAATAATATGTTGATTCTGTCTGAATTCCTGCCAGTAAAGTCACATCTATTCCAAATATTCTCATATAGGTCTTTGGAAATCTAACTTGTTTTGTTGTCTTTTCCCTCCTAGGTCCCCCTAATAAATCTTCCTTATTGCAAATAAGATTCCTATCCCCACCCATAAATACTATTCCCTAATTACTCCTCCCAAAATTCCCTTAAGCTTTATAGCAGTTTTTGGTGGAATATAAATGCATGTTGGTGTGGTCATCCTTCCCTGACAGTATCACCCTGTTACTACAAATCTGCCATTATTGTCTTTCTTTAACTTTTCTAGCAGTACTGGAACCCTTCCCACAATCAGTATTATTAATCCCTTTTCCTTCATCCCTGATACTCATATGAATATCCATTCTGAAATCCTTTCTTTACCAAATTTGCATTCTCATTTGTATCCAAGTGTGTGTCCTCTAACACTTCTATTTACACCCTACACCTCTTAATACAATCCGGGATGTTCTGCTGGTTGTCTGTAGCTGCAATCCCATTTACATTCTGAAATAAAATCGATAAGGCACTCATTCTGATAAAAAGAGCTATTACTTTCTCATAATCTGCATGACAGTCTTTTGAATATGTATTTCCAGCTTGCAGTTTATATGTATGCGCTAAAGCTTTACAAATCAATCATGAATGCAGTCATTGCTTCTCATCATACCTCTCAACTGCTGAGATTTTCACAGAATGTCCAGATTTTTGCCTCATATTTTTGGTATGTTTCTCATTAAATGTGTGATTGCCTGGCAACTCACTTAGGATTGAAATCAGTAAATAAAGACATACATTTGAGTTAAAGACTCCATATCCTTCATTATTTTACTGAAGTGGCTGTCAGACAAAAAGTGCTCCGTGCATGCCATAGCAGTTTAATAGCCTGTGGCCACTACATTTGACTTTGATATAGCAGGAGCTCTGCCCCAAGGCCCTACACCTACAAGTTTATTGAGACTTTTGTCATTGTTTAAAAGCCTGTGGTCACTACATCTAACCTTGATATTGTAGGAGGTCTGCCACAAGGCCCTGCACCTACAGATTTACTGAGACTTTTGTCACTGTTTAATGTAAGCATATTTATCATGAAGAACCCTGCTGCATATTAATTTTAATCAGTTAAATACATGTCTGCTCTGTGACTGATAGACTCTGTGAAATAGTAGGACCACTTACTAAGTTGGCCACTGTCCCCTTTAGCTTGACCAGTATACTATATTACATATGCCAGTTATTTAGTCTCAGGAAATTGCAGAAAACCTGTTTTACTTGCATCTCATTGTTAATTGCTTTGTTCTGTCTATAAAGTGCTTGTTCTCAGTTCTAAATTGAGCTATAAATTGACCATCTCTGTCCCAACAACCCATCCATACTTCCTCTTTACACTCTCCACACATTGTACCAAACCTATTTAATATTGCCCCTCACCTTTATTCCAAATCTAGGCTAATTAATTGCACTTTAAGTCAAACCAAAACAAAAATAAGTGGAAAAATCCTCTCCAAAAAACAAGTATGCATTATTCCCCAGTACACTAAAGTCCTTCTAGGAGGAGATATACGCTTTAATCCTGGTCCTACATATCAAAACGAACACAAACATTATTCTGTCCCACATATTTCCATAACCCAGCAACAGCCAGTCTCCAAACCTGTTGATCTATTTTTTGTTGCAATAAATGTTAGAAGTATAAGAAATAAAACCGCTGAACTACATGCCTGGTTACCCATCTTAAGCCTGATGTTCTCGCTGTAGCTGAAATTTGACTTAAACCCAGCATAAATTACTCCGAAGTTATACCTCCTGGCTATCATATCATCTGTAATGACCATATAAAGAGGAAAGGTGGTGGTATTGCTTTAATATTTCCCAATACCTACCACATTTCCTCTTACAGAAAACCAACACCAAAATTCAGTTCAGCAGAGCTTCTTTTTGCTTTCCTCAAAATAAACAATTATAAACAAATATGTATTACAGTCCTTTACATCCCTCCTGGCAACGATACAGCTATACTGGAAGATATTCTACACTGGATATACATAACATTTTTGCACAAGAAAAAATATTACTAGGTGATTAGTTAGAACTGCCACATCAACTAACATATACACAACGTCTTACCACCTGAATCACTGCCAGCCCAGCTATCAGGAATTTTGTAAATAATCATATGTCTTTTGTGAATATCAATATGATTCATATGCTTGTCTTACAAATGTAAAAGAACTATATATTATGTGGATATTAAACTACTGGTGCAGAAGTATGTGTGTTGAACTGTATGTTATGTACTGAGCATCAAGAATGTAACCACAGTGTAGCCTACTGGAAAAGAACAGAAATGTATATAAACTATATACCTGTGCAAATGTATGTTTTAATAGTAGAAGCTGGAACATACAGAGTTAACTTGCAAAACATCAAGAAAATAAGTGGAAATTAAGAGCTAAAAGTTTCTTTCTATTGTCTTGAAACAGAAATAATTACTAGGTTTAAATGTAAAGTGTTTTTATTGCTCTGTGAATTCCTAGAAGCTTCACATCTGAGAGATAAGTATTTGTAACACAGAGGTGTTAGTCACTGTTAGCCTGGGAACTGAAGGCAGGTGACAAAGAGTGATGTCATTCCAGCTAAATTAGCAGTGATATGTATTATTAATTTAAGAACTCTATCAGAGACTGAGCATTTCGTATCTTGTCTTGGATCTAGAAACATTCATTCAGCATTTCTCATCTCCATTTGCCTTGCTAATAGTAAGTAACAAGGGTACAGTGATATCTTTTAGATATAGATAAGAATATAGTAAAGATTAATTTAGATGTTTTCTGTATTTATTTCTGACTGTCCTGCAATGTTGTTTTAAAATATTTCCTGTGATTCTGAACTCTGTAGTTACTGTGTTGATTGAGTATTGTCTTGTTCTTTTATTATTTATTATTAAATATATTTAAACCTTTTAATTGTGGCTGGTTTGTTTAGAGTTATTTAAGCTCTTAGAGTACTTGCATATGTATTTGGTGACACTGTATAGGCCACTGCTAAATAGCCTTAGTCTTGATCACACTTACCATTTGGATAATAGTAACACTACACAGTAGGATTGGACACCCTTTGATAAGGGCCTTATAGTAGTTAATAAGTAAATGTGGCTGGTGGCAGCTGGTACTACCTTATAGTCTGAACAGAAGGGGGCATAGCTAGTAAACCTGTACCAGTTTTTCCCAGGTGTGTGTGTATGTTTGTATATCAATCAAATCTTAAAGTGTGTGTGTGTGTGTGTGTGTGTGTGTGTGTGTGTGTGTGTGTGTGTGTGTGTGTGTGTGTGTCAGCTACTTGGGCAGGGACATGAAGCACTGGTTGGACAGAGAGGGTGCAGGAGGTTTTAGCTTGGCCACTCGGCTAAGATCTTAACCCTAGAGCTGTGCTAGTGGGGAGTCTTATTTGGGATCTGGAGAAAGAAGGAGAAACCAGCCCCAGACTGACTGTGATTTATATAAACAAAGAATATAGTCTCAGGCAATAAAACAACCTGAGCAAAAAGAAGTAAATGAGAAAAAAACACTGTAGCACTGGATGTAACGCAGCAGAATATCCAGTGTATTGTAAGTGCTTTCAAGGGTTCACCTCTTCATCAGACTTAGATAAAAATTACTTAAAACAACCACATTAAATAGTATTCCAATTAACATTAATTACTTCAATTAAAAACAATTAAATTATTTAAAGTCATACTTAACATTTTTAAAAACATCACAGCATACATAAACTAAAAACTAGTGTCTCAACTGTCTTGCTTTCAGGAAAGGTTTAATAGAGACCATATTATTCAAACCAGGTGCTTTATCAGCACGCAGTAACATAATAAATTTTTGTTCAGCCGCCTCAGTAATATTCCTCATATCTCCTCCCCTTTTTCTGACTGCAAATATTTCCAAGACCAGAAACTTAAACATATGCTCACTACCTTCATTCTTGATGTGCATAGCCAATGCACTACTTTCCTTTTTATTTCTTATAGCCCTCATATGTTCGAGTATCCTGTCTTTGAACTGCCAATTAGTCATGCCAATATAATATGAAAAACATTGGACACAATAACTCAAATATGTTACATTGACTATTTTACAGTCAGCATAGTGAGTAGGCTCTATTCTGAAGCCTAGCTTAGGTTGTACAAAGTTAGTACCTGTGTGTATATATGCACAGGCAGTACAACCCCTGCATGTATATGTACCTACTCTATCTGATCTAAGAGTAGTCCTGTTTAAGCTAGATTTATAACAAAGATGGTTCTTTTGGGTCTTATTATTTCTAAAGCTAAACTTAGGTTTGTCTCCTACTATCTCCTTCAACCCATCCAAAGTAGAGAGTATATTCCAGTTCTTATTAATGACATTGCAGATCATATTTATATTACTAGCATATGTCAAAGTTATTCTCAAATCATTACTAATCTCATTAGTGATCTGTCGTAACATCTCACTGTTAGATTTTATGAATATTAGTCTGAAATTAATTATGTTGTAAATATGCTGAAAGAAAAGGCTTGCTTAAATGCAGAAACAGAGTTTAGTAATATGTGATCAGCAGTCATACTAAATGACCATGGCTTGGAAAAGGAATCTGCTGAATGGACATTTTTCCCTTACAGACTCAAACAGGATGTATGCAAGAGCAAAAATACAAAATCTGCTTTTAAAGAATGGACATTTTTCCCTTACAGACTCAAACAGGATGTATGCAAGAACAAAAATGCAAAATCTGCTTTTAAAGAACACTGACATGTTATTCTGCAAATAAAAAATGGACACAATATGTTTCCTAAAACAACAGGATATGTTTATGACACTGTGACAATGTGTTTTCTCAAAAATATGTTTTTCTGCATGGAATACAGGATATGGCACAAGAACAGATGTTTTTATACAAAGATCCAAATAAAATACAGGATGTTCACACTGTCAGAAAAGCTGATTTCTGACAATGTGTTTTCTCAAAAATATGTTTTTCTGCATAAAAAAACAGGATATGCTTATCAGCATTGGCACAAGAACATATGTTCATATACACAGATCCAAATAGAATACAGAACAATGTGTTTCCTCAAAAATATGTTTTTCTACATGGACATCAGGACACTGTTACAGGATATTCACACTGTCAGAAAAACTGGTCTCTTACAAGACATTGTTAAACAAGGAAGCTTAGTATTGTTTCTACAGGACTAAAACTGTATATAAAGAGCTGTATAAATCCAGTTATGTTAGAGGTATGGTAGGGACACAAGTCCTAAGGTAAATGTTATATCTCTCACATCATCTGTACTATATGAGAAGTAAAGTTGGAACAGTACTTTTAAGCTGCAACGTGTTTCCGTTTGGTTTATTATAAAAAGTTATTTGTTACTGCTCTCTAAAGTTGATGCTGCAAAGTATATTCTCTCATCAGTGTATATTCTGCAAGTTTCTGTATGCAACAGACTGTGAATGCAAATATAACCAGACTTTGAATTTTAGCAGAATCCAGCCAGCAAGACTGAGTGTCTTAAGAACACTTCAGATCCATCCCACAGCAAGAAGCAGCAAGCAGTAAGCAGAGAGAGCTCAAAATATTTTTTCAATGGCGAGGCAGCTGAGTGACTAGCACCATATAATTTTTTCAATGGCAAGCTAGCCTGCATTTGAACCTACAATCTGCATTCAAACACAGGAGGAGTGATGGTAAGCCCTGCAGAGGGTCACTTCAGTCAAATTGCAGTAACTAACATTTGTACGTATGTGTAAATCCTAAACAGAAGTATTCCAGTTTATGCAGCTTGCAGTAGTAAAGTTTTTTAGATGTCTACAATCCGGAGTGAGACTAGTTCAAGAAATTCGCAGTGCCATAAATTCTTCAAGAAAAGGGGGATATCCACTAGCCCAATAGTTCACTGCCTGTTGTGCTTTCCCAGCTTCTCAAGTGACTCTGAAAAATTTCTAGCCATCTGCAATAGCAGCCTGATCACCTGTTTTCTTGCAAACTGGTAAGACTTTTTTTCTGTGTCACATATTTAGTGTGGATGATGTCAACAGTTTGTATATTCTTAAGATAGTTTGTATATTAAACAGTATGGATATTATTTATAATTCATGCAGGAGTAAACCAAACTTTAGTAAATTGCTATGTTGGTATACACAGCACATTAGTAAATGTAAAACCTTATTAGGGCAGGTTGATAGTAAGGCATTATGCAAATGGATTGCAATTTGATAGTAAGGCATTATGCAAATGGATTATAATATTTGACTGGTATCTGAAATAAAATCATGTGTGGTATAAAAATGTTTATTGTGTGTACAATGTCATAAAATACAGTGCATGACATTATCCAAAGGTTAGACTGTACAGACAAAAATTGTAAAGGTAAAGAACCAAGAAAAGTTAATATGTTGACATTATATTCAAATGTTAGACAGTTATGTTCTGTCACCAGATGTAAAAGGTTTATTTCAGAGTTGCAACAACGGTCAAATCAGTTACTGATAGAAACTCTAGTGCATTTTGTTACAAAGAAATGTAATAAACTTCTAAAAGACAGACACAATGAGTTCAGGAAGCTTAGACAAGTTATACATACATCTTTTCAAAAGTGCATAGGAGTTTCAAATTCAGCAGAACAGCTTACTAAAGAATGTCAGAAAGACCATACAACATTCCAGAAAATTCAACAGCAGTTGCAGGATAAAGGAAATAAATTAGCTGAACTGACAGAGACTGGGAACTTCCTGCATACACAGCTAATCTGTGCAAAAGAAATATATTTTATAATATGTTTATGTTTTGAAAATGGTTAAACATACATGGTAGGATGGTAGGATCTGATGTCTGGACAAATCATTCTTAAATGTTTTACTTTCATTCAGTTAAAGCAAGACATCTATCAGTACTACAGTAAAGTAAAGCATATGAATGCCATTCATTAGCATAGTCAAAAGGTAAACAAAATTGTTCTAGTGTATAAAATTAAATAAAAATAGATGAGTAAAATTTAAAGTCACAAGACATGACATGCTTGTATAAAGATATACATATACAAGACAGACATGCATGTGTGTTCTTTTCATCTAGAGTACATCTGTTACAATACACAAGAATAACAGGCAGACAACAGCAAATATAAATAATATAAATATAAATGTGTTGGTTAAACTAATATCTATTTTGTTTTTACAATTTGTTTATAATTATATAGTAACACCAAACAGTTAAAGTTCTGAATTTTAAAAAGAAAATCACAGATGGTATTATTCAAACAGTTTTGTAAAATTAATGGCAGGACAGTTAAATAGTTAAATAAATAAAAAAAAATTACTGAAATCCATGTAAGGTAATTGTAAAATGATGTCTATTTATGTTGTATAAATGCATAGTTATGCAAATCACAATCACATTAAAGGAAAAATGCCAAAAGAATTAACTATAGTTTACAGAGTATGAAATGTGAGCTCAGACCTTCCTAGACTGAATGAATAGTTACAGGAAATGCTGGAAAGATAAGATAAACAACAAGACTGATTGCCAGGCAAGTAGCTTGAGTTTTTCTAAAGCATCATTGTTATTAAAACATAATTGTTAAAATGTTTACAGGCAACACTATTTAGTAATTGTCATAAAATGCCACAATTGTGCATAGATGTCACTGATAATCTGTTTGCAAGTAAATGTTAAAAGGACAAAAAAGGGATGGGAGGGTGGCCTAATGGTTAAGGTGTTTGGCTTACAAACACAAGGTGCAGGGTTTGAGTCTCACAAGGGATTATTGGCTAGGTTTAAAATGGCTCGCAAGGGCAGTTAGCCTAGTACTAATCTATGAACCTATGAACCTAAAAACCTCAGTTGCATCAAGTACAGCCAGCAAATAGGCTATAGTATATATATATATATATATATACAGTTCAAATCAATTGTGCAGGAGGGTGTAAATACCTACTAGAGGTAATATACAGTGAAAGCTTTATTTAGTAACCTAATAAAATAAATGTATAACCAAAGTGTTGGGCTGACATGCATTCTATTCTCACAGCATAAAGCAGATAAACAATAGTGCAGTACTACAGGGGGAGGGGCACTTTCTCAGTTTTACACTGACTGTATAAGCAGTACTGCATAAGGGTCTGAAATAAAGTTACAGAGAAAATAAACAACAAGGGTCTGAAATAAAGCTACAGAAAAAATAAACAACAAGGGTCTGAAATAAAGCTATAGAAAAAATAAACAACAAGGGGTCTGAAATAAAGCTACAGAAAAAATAAACAACAAGGGTCTGAAATAAAGCTACATAAAAATAAATAATAAGGGTCTAAAATAAAGCTAGAGGAAAAAATATCTCATTCCTTCTTGACAATACTCTTTTAGGGAGAGGAAAGAACAGGTATTAGTGTATTAGAAATACTGGTAAACTGGATTAAACATGACAGGATAAAATATTTTACAAGTTGTTAATAGCTATCATAATGGTTATTATTGTATTGTTTAGAATTAAATTGTATTTACAACCTGTTAAATTGTAAAGCTATACAAGAGATGGTTTAAAAAACAAGAGATGATTTAAAATTGCTTTATTAAAGCTATACAAGAGAGAATAAAGATATGCAAAATGCATAAATGTTTCTAATAGTAAGAATGGTCACTATTTTAATATGTTTTTGGCAAAACAATGTTGGTATAAAAAGCATGAATATTTTTAATAATTGTTAAGTATGTAGTTTAAAATAGGACATATGGATATGGTATCAATTCCACTAGATATTTCTAAAGAGACATAAAAATTTTCCAAGATTTTGCTCAATATTAATGTTATTAAATTTGTAAGATTAGACTAAATGTACTTTATAGTCTTTCTATGTACAAATGTAGAAAATGTCAGTGCAAATGATAGTCTTTGTATGTGCAAATGCAGAAAAATTCAGTACAAATGAAATTAATGTCTAGTAATGAATATGTGTGAAAAAAACATATTTAAAGAAAACAATGGGTCCAGGATACCTACTAGATTGAAATGCATAAATAGCACACAGTCTGTGTAAATACATACTGATCAGGATACATTGTAATAAGTTCAAAACTAATTTGTCAAGTTGTAATAATCACTGGTTTTACCCCAGTAAAATAATTGCTTTCAAATATTTATTATCTAAGCCCAGTTCAGTATTTTACCAAGATGTTAATGAGCATTTCGAAGACATGATCACAATGTTATGGTTAAAATGACATTGAAACTGTATATTTTCAGCAGTGTATAAATGCTTGCACATGGATACTGTCTCTTATAGTTAATTCAACAGTTGCAAAGAGTTAATGAAACAGTTCTAAGTCATAAATGAAATTCTATGATTGCAAAAGAATAAATTCATCAAGTTAAAGCAGACACAGCTCATAACTGATAAAAAATATTTTCACAGAATGGTCTGCAAAAGAAAAAGTTGTTAAATACATTCAGTTTTGGTAGTAATACTTTAATATCATTGTATTAACTATGTAAAATTGCATTTTGATTTGTTGTATCAAACTAAAGGTTTGTTTCTTGTGTTTTCTATATAAAATGTTTTGAGTATGTTTAAAAACAGAGGGAATTGTTAGATTTTATGAATATTAGTCTGAAATTAATTATGTTGTAAATATGCTGAAAGAAAAGGCTTGCTTAAATGCAGAAACAGAGTTTAGTAATATGTGATCAGCAGTCATACTAAATGACCATGGCTTGGAAAAGGAATCTGCTGAATGGACATTTTTCCCTTACAGACTCAAACAGGATGTATGCAAGAGCAAAAATACAAAATCTGCTTTTAAAGAATGGACATTTTTCCCTTACAGACTCAAACAGGATGTATGCAAGAACAAAAATGCAAAATCTGCTTTTAAAGAACACTGACATGTTATTCTGCACATAAAAAATGGACACAATATGTTTCCTAAAACAACAGGATATGTTTATGACACTGTGACAATGTGTTTTCTCAAAAATATGTTTTTCTGCATGGAATACAGGATATGGCACAAGAACAGATGTTTTTATACAAAGATCCAAATAAAATACAGGATGTTCACACTGTCAGAAAAGCTGATCTCTGACAATGTGTTTTCTCAAAAATATGTTTTTCTGCATAAAAAACAGGATATGCTTATCAGCATTGGCACAAGAACATATGTTCATATACACAGATCTAAATAGAATACAGAACAATGTGTTTCCTCAAAAATATGTTTTTCTACATGGACATCAGGACACTGTTACAGGATATTCACACTGTCAGAAAAACTGGTCTCTTACAAGACATTGTTAAACAAGGAAGCTTAGTATTGTTTCTACAGGACTAAAACTGTATATAAAGAGCTGTATAAATCCAGTTATGTTAGAGGTATGGTAGGGACACAAGTCCTAAGGTAAATGTTATATCTCTCACATCATCTGTACTATATGAGAAGTAAAGTTGGAACAGTACTTTTAAGCTGCAACGTGTTTCTGTTTGGTTTATTATAAAAAGTTATTTGTTGCTGCTCTCTAAAGTTGATGCTGCAAAGTATATTCTCTCATCAGTGTATATTCTGCAAGTTTCTGTATGCAACAGACTGTGAATGCAAATATAACCAGACTTTGAATTTTAGCAGAATCCAGCCAGCAAGACTGAGTGTCTTAAGAACACTTCAGATCCATCCCACAGCAAGAAGCAGCAAGCAGTAAGCAGAGAGAGCTCAAAATATTTTTTCACTCACTACTCTCAGCAACACTACCTACAAGTGGATCACATACTGTTGCATTGTCGGTAAAGTATGGTTTACACCTACCATGTCTATCTTTCCACGCCTCTTTAATGTGCCTGTCTATATCTTTACTTTTATAACCCCTTTCTATAAAATCCAGTTTAAGGGACTCTAGAGCTGAATTCAGCTCTGCATCATCATTATGTAATCTCATCAACCTGACCACCTGTCCTTTTATTATATTACTTTTGCAATGGTTATGGGTGCATACTTTTATTGTGCAGTTGGTTATTCTTTCTAACTGGTTTCTTATACAAACTAGTTTTAACAGTATTGAGTGAGTGTTTACTAACAGTCACATCTAAAAATTCCACCTGTTGTAAACTATAATTGTATGTGAATCTCAGAAAATCAGTAGTCGTATTAAGATAGTGGATAAACTCTCTTAATCTTATCTCAGTTCCTTGCCATAATAAAAAAATATCATCCACAAATCTAGTATACCACAAGACAGAGTTGGCATAGGTCATATTAGAGAGTATAAACTTTGTTTCCCATTGCACCAATGAAAGGTTGGCGTAGCTGTTGGCACAAGCTGTGCCCATCGCCACGCCAACCTTTTGAATGTAGTATTCATAACTGAAAATAAAAACATTGTTACTTAAAATAATGTCCAATAGCCTACAAATCAAGTGTATTTTATCACCCTGAACCCCCTTGCTATGCAATAGTTCACTAATACTATCAATACCCCATTGATTTGGTATGACCATAAACAGGGATACAATGTCCATCGTAACAAAGTAACATTCAGAATAGTTAGGTTTCCATTTCATTTGTAATAACTCTAAAAAAGTTTTTGTGTCCCTTAGAACAGTCTCACACTCTTCTAATATGTGATGTAAGTTCTTTTCGACAAAAATGGATAGGGGTTCCGTAGTCCAGCCTCTGCCAGAGACTATAGGTCGCATGGGTGGAGTACTAAGACATTTATGAACTTTTGGCAAACCATATACAATTGGTACCACTGGATGTTCAACTGAGAAGTATTCGAAGAGTGTCTCTGATATCATATTAGTTATTAGTAGATCAAATTTTAGAAATGCTATTCTATCCATAACAGCTTTAACAGTAACCACTGATATACATTCATAAGTATCACTTTGACTTAAAAGAACATACATTTGTCTGTGATACAGCTCCTTATCTAAAATAACTATACCTCCACCCTTGTCAGCGGGTCTAACTTCTTTAGAAGTTAATTCTCTCAGTTCTTTCACTGCATCATGCTCTTCTTTAGACATATTGTGGCAGAGTTTATGTTCATCTTCACTATCCAAACTATCCCTGATCTGTTTATCACAGATCTCCACTAAGGTATCAATAATAGCATTGCTGGGTGGAACAATAACACTGTTTTTTTTAAAAATCGATTGAGTAGTATTTGCATTATTAAAAAACACACGCAATGTCAATGCCCTGGCAAATGGCCTTAAATCTTTAAGAACATCAGTTATTTGTGCTTTTCTAGCCAGTACAAAGCTGAGACCTTTGCTCAATAACAGTCTCTGAGCATCAGTCAATTCATACATTGAAATGTTAAAAATCAAACCTGTTTGGATCTTTTACCCCCTCTGTTCCAATCCTCCATACTTTGCATTCTCCTTGTTTTTTGGTTTCTCATTTGACTCCTGGACCTTCCCCTGATTAGGAATGGTTTGTTTGATAAAAAATGACTCATGTCTGATGTTGTTGGTGTTACAGAGTCTTTACTGCTAAAAGCAGCAACATTCGACCATTGCACTGTGTGTTCCTTAGGTTTAACAACCTGTTTCTCATGCTTACGGTCAGTTCCTAATACCAGGCTATGCATATCGTTCCTATTATCTGTAGCAGAATCATGCTCCAACTGAGAATCCACTACAGGTGATGCTATCACTACATTGCCTCCTAGTTCCAGCTCACTTCTAAGTGGGAGGGGCGGGAAGTGTTCCACAGAGACAATAGGAGCGGAATCATTACTAACATCACTGGCAGTCGCAGCAACTACACCCTCATGCTGTATAGGGCGTATATCATTCCTGCTTCTATTCCACGAGAAAACATTGCCATTCCTGAAGACACCAAAGTCTCTCTGCAACTTTCTGACTTTGGTTACTTGCAACTTTTCTCATAGTTCTGAATGTTCTTATACAGGGTATCCATCTTATCACCTAACACAGTTGGTGAATAATTATCAGAAATATTATTCTGTAACCTGTTGACTTCAGACATTAGCTCTTCCTCTTGTGGGTGAAAAAAATCAATAAGCAGTTGCAAATATCTTGCACTACATTGGAAGTTGATCAACTGCCATTAAGCAGCTCTGGATTGGTTTGCCCATATGTGGGCATGGTAAGACTTTCAGGCCTCTCGGTACAACACCTTGTTTGAGTGAGGCTTCTAAATGAAAGTGCTGCCATTGCAGCCACTTAAACTTATATAGTTTATTTTCTACATCTTTATACTTGATCAAAAAGCCTTCACGAGTAACAGGATCATCTCCCACACTACCAGCATCTGTAGATATATCCACTTGCAGTAGAGGGTTACTACTCAGATTCAACAAAGTGTTAAAACGTTCCAACGAATGTGTGTTCAGTTAATTTTAAATTTTAGCATTAAGATTGGATATCTCTTCAGAAGTGCCTTCCATCATACCTTCTCCCATGTTCACTTGAGGCATAAACACCAAAACGAATATAAACAAAGAATATAGCCTCAGGCAATAAAACAACCAGATCAAAAAGAAGCAAATGAGAAAAAACAACGTAGCACTGGATTTAACACAGCAGAATATCCAATTTATTGTAAGAAAGTGCTTTCAAGGATTCACCTCTTCATCAGACATCAGTTTCTTTCTATTGTCTTGAAACAGAAATAATTACTGGGTTTAAAATGTAAAGTGTTTTTATTGCTCTGTGAATCCCTAGAAGCTGCACATCTGAGAGATAAGGATTTGTAACACAGAGGTGTTAGTCTCTGTTAGCCTGGGAACTGAAGGCAGGTACAAAGAGTGATGTCATTCCAGCTAAACCAGCAGTAATATGTATTTTAATTTAAGAACTATCTCAGAGACTGAGTCTGTGCATTTCGTATCTTGTCTTAGATCTAGAAACATCCATTCAGCAATTTCTCATCTCCATTTGCCTTGCTAATAGTAAGTTACTAGGGTACAGTGATATATTTTAGATATAGATAAAAATATAGTAAAGATTAATTTAGATGTTTTCTGTATTTATTTGAGACTGTCCTGCAATGTTGTTTTAAAATATTTCCTGTGATTCTGAACTCTGTAGTTACTGTGTTGATTGAGTATTGTCTTGTTCTTTTATTATTTATTATTATAGTTAAACCTTTTAATTGTGGCTGATTTGTTTAGAAATATTTAAGCTCTTAGAGTACTTGCATATGTATTTGGTGACACTGTATAGGCCACTGCTAAATAGCCTTAGTCTTGATCACACTTACCATTTAGATAATTGTAACATTACACAGTAGGATTGGACACCCTTTAGTAAGGGCCTTATAGTAGTTAATAAGTAAGGGTGGCTTGTGGCAGCTGGTACTACATTATAGTCTGGGCAGAAGGGGGCATAGCTAGTAAACCTGTACCAGTTTTTCCAGGTGTGTGTGTATGTTTGTATATCAATCAAATCTCAAAGTGTGTGTGTGTGTGTGTGTGTGTGTGTGCGTGCGTGCGTGCGTGCGTGTGTGTGTGTGTGTGTGTGTGTGTGTGTGTGTGTGTGTGTGTGTGTGTGTGTGTGTGTGTGTGTGTGTGTGTGTGTGTGTGTGTGTGTGAGCTACTTGGGCAGGGACACAAAGCACTGGTTGGACAGAGAGGGTGCAGGAGGTTTTAGCTTGGCCACTCAGCTAAGATCTTAACCCTATAGCTGTCTTACTGGGGATCTGGAGAAAGATGGAGAAACCAGCCCCAGACTGACTGTAATTTATGTTTTCTCTTAAGGGAAATTGTACTTTACTGTGTGTGTACTTGTCATAATCCCAATGTGTATGTCCCTCACTGGTGTTAGTGGGGAGGATTGAGTCTCCTTGATTACTGGGCCAGTGCAGGGTTGTCATATATTAATTTTTCTCCCTTCCCCAAAAACTCAATCTATTTTTTTCAAGTGACACTTGAGAAACATTGCTTGAGAGGATTGAGCCTATTTGGGAATACCTTACCCCATTCCCTGTCTTGAGATTCCAGCTGTCTTGGCATTACTGACCCCAGTACCATGATGCATTGTCCCATCATATGCCTGCAACCCGAGGCTGCACCATAGTAATTTGTGATTTTTCTGGCTGGCTCCCTGTAGTCATAGATCCCCTTCAGACTCCTCCTGCCTTGTACTTCAAATACTTAGCATAAGGGCCTCCCTGTCTTGGTAAGGTTTCATTATGTTAACATGGCAGCATTTGTGCCCATGCCTCCTGCCTAGCAGTTCTACCATGTAGTTAACATCACTGACCTTCCTTGCCACCTTGTAGAGTCCCTCCCAAGCTGCCTGTAGCTTGTTGTGTCTGACAGGAATGAGAACCATTACCTGCTGTCCTACAGCATACTCTTTAGCTCGAGCATTCCTGTAATACCAGACCTTTTTCTGTTGTTGGGCTTCTGCCAGGTTCTCCGGGGCCAAGGCCATGAGTTCTCTGAGCCTTGTCCTGAGGTTTAGGAAATATGCCACAACAGACTCCTTGTGAGATTCATACTCACCCTCCCATAAATCTCGAATCAGATCTAGAGGTCCCCTTACCCTTATGCCCATACAGCAAATCAAAGGGTGAAAAACAGTGGATTCCTGGGGCACGTCTCTGTAAGCAAATGACAGAAGGGGAAAATATTTGTCCCACTTCCTCTTAAACTGGTCTGCAAATGCCCGTAGCATCATCTTGAATGTAGAGTTTAACCTCTCAACAAGACCATTAGTTTGGGGATAGTGGGGGGGTTAGGTGCTTCACCCCACAGTACTTCCACAGACAAGCCAGCCGGTCTGACATGGAATTAGCACCTCTGTCAGTTAGTATTTTTTTGGAAAACCTACCCTGCTGAAAATTTCTAACAAAGTATTTAGCATAATCTACTATGACTAGGATATAGGTTTTCCCTGTGGAACATAGGGTACTCAGAGGCCCCACAATATCCATAGCTACCCACTGAAATGGCTCTTCAATCACAGGCAAAGGCATCAAAGGAGCTTTCACATTGTCTCCTGCCTTGCCTAGCTTTTGGCACTGATCACAGGTCCTGCAGTACCCTGTTACATCTCTGGAAATTCCAGGCCAATAGAAGTTCTGTATAATACATCACTTTGTACATTTTATGCCCATATGACCTGCAAAGGGAATATCATGGGCTATGGCTAGAAGTGCCAGATGGTAGGCTCTGGGCACTACCAACTGCTGTATTCTTTCACCCTCTAGCTCTCCCTCAGGGGTCCACTCTATATACATTAACCCTTTGTCCCAGCATACATATTCCTCCTTCCCTTGAGAATCAGGTGTCTCACTAGCTACCTCCCTCAGGCCTTGTAATGTGTGGTCTGAGAGCTGAACTTGTTTCAGCTCTCTCTTTATAATTTATTTATTTTACATTTGTTTATTTATTTTACATTTGTTTACCAGGCTAGTCCAACTGGATACATGTCCATTTTCAGTAGAGGCCCTGGGAGTTAAGCTCCAAGCTAGGACAATGAAATTAACACAATAACATCTAAGCATACATGAGCTTGTTAAAAACTATTAACAGTATGTATAACAGGTTATCACAGTAAAATGTACAGTGCAGAATACAAGCATAACAAAGGATGCAAGTACAATCTAAATTTACAGTGCAGAATACAGGCATAATAAAGGCATGTAAATACAATCAAGGTAGTCAAGAGATAATTAGTAACATAGTTTAAAAAGGAAGGAGTTGCTTTTAATGAGTAGACGGGTTAGGAAGAGTAGAGTATATAGACACTTAGACTAGTCAGGTTTAGAGCATGGGCATAACTAGTGTGTATTGAGGAATACTTTCAATTTGTTTTTGAAACAGGATACTGAGGGAAGTGTGGGGATTTCATTTGGAAGGAGGTTCCAGGCTTTTCCAACTATATTAGAAAAAAGGGGGTCACCAGCTTTATTGTTTGTTTTAGCAGTATGTACTAGAAGTTTCTGAGAAGACCTTAAGGATTCCAGGTTTTTATAGGGAGTGATTAGTGTGGAGAGAATAGGTGTTTTGGAAGGTTTATGAAGAGTGTTGTGGGCTATAGTTAGCTGATGAAATTTAATTAAATTTTCTAGTTCAAGCCATCCTAGCTGCTTTAAATTGAGGCAGTGATGGGTTCTAAATGGGTTTCCTGTTGCAAATCTGGCAATATTATTGTAGGACATTTCCAATTTGCTAAGATTATTTTTAGATAGGTTAGTAAAAATAGGTGAGGCATAAAGAAAAGAAGAGATTAGATGAGTGTGTGCTATTGTGGTTCGAGCTGAAGGTAGGAGAAAGCTGAAGGTATAGAGAGAGCCTAGCTTTTTGTTGACAGTTTTTATAGTATTGTTAATATGGATTCCAAAGTTCAGATTATTGTCAATGGTGACTCCTAATAGTTTGGTGGATGGTTCAGGGGATATAATGGTTTTATTGGTAGAATTAACTGAGAAATCCAAAGGAGGGGATTTCTTAGTAGGAGAGAAAAGGAGGAGTTTAGTCTTTTGGGGGTTTAGGAGAAGGCATCTATGTGTGATACATTGCTCAACTGTGTTAAATACTTGCTGGGTAAGATAGAAAAGTTCAAAAGGGGAGGGGGCTGAGCATATCAGTGTTGAGTCATTCGCATATTGTATGCATGTAGCTTGGGGGATGGCAAGGTTAAGGTCATTGATGAATATGGAAAAAAGTAGAGGTCCAAGGATGGACCCCTGAGGGACTCCGAGGTTGATGGGTAGGTGAGTAGAGAAAGACTTGTGCCATAGTACGACCTGTTGTCTTTTATCCAGGTAGGACTGGAACCACTTTATGGAGGATGGATCAAGTGACAGGGATTTCAGTATAGTGATGAGAATTTGGTGATTTACCATGTCAAAAGCTTTAGACAGGTCAATGAATAGGGCAGAAGAGAGTTTGTTAAGGTTGCGGTTGTTGTTGATACAACCCGTGAAGGAAAGAAGGGCAGTAGTAGTGCTATGTGAGGGTCTAAAACCATGTTGACAGTTGACTAGTAGGTTATTATGTATTAGATGGTCAAGTAATTGTCTGTGAATGCATTTTTCCATGATCTTTGCCAGAGGTGAGAGGAGGGCAATGGGACGGTAATTGGAGAGTTCAGTGGATTGACCTCCTTAGTGGAAGGGGATAATATGGGATATTTTCCATAAACTGGGGATATAACTTTCAGTAATAGTTCTATTGATCGGGATAGAAATGGGATAGGCAATAGCTTTGGCGGATTGTTGTAGGAATTCAGCAGGTAGTTGGTCTGCTGAGGGGGAGCATGGTTTCAGTTTCTGTAGAAGGGTTAGAATATATGATGTTGGGACTGGTTGAAAATGAAAAGAAGGGGGTAAGATTGATTTTTTGGAAGGTAGAGTTGACTAGCTAATGTTTGTATAGCATCAGTAAAAAAAGGTGTTAAAAGCATTAACTATATTCATTGGTGCTTTGTGTTCAGTATTTTGAGGGTTTGGAGTAGTGGATTGCCCTGGGTGGAGTAGTTGGTTGATACTAGACCAAAATTTCTGTGGTTTGTTTTTGACTGGCTTGTTGGGTTTGGAGGTAGTATTTTTTTTGTCAGATATTTCAGCTTTCTTAGTTTCATTTCTTAGTTGTCTAAATGTTTGTTGGTCTATAGGGTTTTTTGTTTTCCTCCATTTTGCCCAATGTTTGTTTCTAACTTTGATTTTATGTTTGGTTTCCTTAGAAAGCCAGGGAGCATGTTTGGTTTTAGTCTAACTAGTCTGGTTGGGGCATGGTGGTTGAGGATGGCAAGGAAGTTGGAGTTAAAGTAACTAACGTCTTCATCTAAAGGTAGGTTTTGTAGGGGTGACCAGTTGCATGCTCTTAATTCCATCTGGAAAAGTTCAGGGTTAAAGTACTTTTTAGACCTGACAAGAAGTCTGGTGTTCTCTGACAGCAGTGTCTCACTTTCAGCCAGGGTACTACTTCTACTCACTGCTGCCCTTGCAGTCACTCTGTCCAATGGAACAGCAGTACCCACAAGCAGCTGTGGCTCACCTTCAGTCTCACTGCTACAGGGTAGCTCCCTCCCTGAAGTAACTACCTCTCCAGTCCTGGCTGCAAGTGTGCAGTCTGTCTGGGTCTCCCCCAGGCTACCAGACCCACATGCTTGTATCCAAGCCTGTCTGCGTGTAACTGTATGCACACATGGTACTGCATTATCAAAATTCTTCCCTATCAGGACATCTACAAAGATATCCTCAAAGACACTTACTTGCTGGCTTCCTTTTCCACCCTCCCAGTCAAGGTGAACCCTAGCCAAAGATATTTGAAATGGGGTCTCTCCTAAAGCTCTGACTGGAGTAGACTGCCCAAGCAAGTTGTGCTCTTCTGCAACCATTGCAGGCTTCACAATGGTTAGGTCAGAGGCTGTGTCTCTCTTAGCCATGGCCTCTTTCCCATTCACTAAGATAGGATATAACCTCTTGTAGTAGTTTGGTACCCTTGTTGTCTCAAGACAATCTAGTGCTGGCATTTTATCATTCCCACTTACTGGCTCTCCCACCATTTGTTCCCCACTTTACCTTCATGGACATCTATGTGCTACATGGCCCCACTGGTTGCATTCAAAACATTTAACCCTTGGTCTTGGATGTGTACCTGGACTAATGGTTTCCTCTGCTACTGGCAAATTCTGTTGGGGCAGTCTGGGCTACCCACCATGGGTTCCCTTAGACCCATGAGTAGCACTGGGTGTCACTTTCCTCTATGGTGATGCCCTGCTTGCTAGGTATAGGTCTCCAATCTTCCCCAACCCATCTACAGTATTACATTGTCTATCAGCTAACCAAATTCTCATGTCCTCAAACAAAGTGCAAAGGGCTTGTTCCCTCACCAAAAGGTCTGCCAGCCCTTCAAAAGTGGTGACCTGACATACACTCACCCACCTATGAAAATAAGTGCTTAGTTCAGCAACATATTCACACACACTTTCATCTGCCATGGGCCTATGCTCATGAAACTTTTCCCTATAAGCTTCAGGTGTTAACTTAAAACATTCTAGCAAACAATTCTTTACAACATTATAATTTAAACAATCAGTATCAGACATTTTGGATATAACAGTTACAGTTTTCCCATGGAGTACAGGGTTCAGGAACCATACCCAGAGCCCTTGGTCAACATTATACTGTTTACATAGTTTCTCAAGCATGTGAATGAAACTATCAAAATTATCCCTGTCTGTAAGTTGTGGAAGAAATGTACTGACCTTTGTTGCTTCTGGGGTTCAGTTACTCCCTTCCCCATTACCTCCATGACTCTGGTGAAGAGTCAGCATCTCCTTTTCATGTTGCCACTACCTCTCATTCTCCTCAGCCTGCAGACATCACCGTTTCTCATTTTCCTCAGCCTTTAGACGTTGCACTTTCTCATTTTCCTCAGCCTCCATATGTCTCAGTTTCTTTGCTGCTTCTATTTCCAAAAGCCTGGCCTACAACCCAAGTCTCTTTAACTACAGATGGATTTTTAAGTCCTCTGTGGAAAGGTTGAGCTGTCCATTTTCTGAGAGTTGTACATCTCCATGGCTAGTCTGACTGTCCTCCTGGTTTCTATTCTGCGATGCAGCTGTGACTGAAGCTGCAATCATGAGTGCTTTAATCAGGTTTGTGTGAACCAGTCCTTTAGCCTGGCACATCTCAGCCAACTGGCTCCTTGTCAGCTTACCATACTCCTCTGGTGACATGCTTTCGTGCTCTCATTGACTAACTAAGTTAACACATAAAATAAAACATTTGTGATATGATCTCTGAATGTTCACTGCATGGTTGATTAAGAATACAAACACCTTCAGTGACCACTGTATACAGGCTACAGGAATTTAATATACACACCCCTGCTAACCAATTAATATGTGATGCCCCTGCATTGGCCCAGTAATCAAGGAGCCTCAATCCTTACCACTAGCACCAGGGAGGGACATACTCATCGGGAGGATGATAAGTACACACACAGTAAAGTACAATTTTTCTTAAGGGCATGCAGATATCACAGTCAGTCTGGGGCTGGTTTACCCCTCTTTCTCCAGATCCCCAGTAAGACTCCCCACTGGCACAGCTATAGGGATAAGATCTCAGCCGAGTGGCCAAGCTAAGACCTCTAGCACCCTCTCTGTCCAACCAGTGCTTCATGTCCCTGCCCAATTAGCTGACACACAAACACACACTTTGAGATTTGATTGATAGACAAACACACACATCTTGGAAAGGCTACTAACTATGACCACTGCTGCCCAGACTATAAGGTAGTACCAGCTGCCACCAGCCACCCTTACCTTCAGCTACTATAATGTCCTTACCAAAGGGTGTCCAATCCTACTGTGCAATGTTACTATTATCCAAATGGTAAGTGTAACCAAGACGAATGCTGTTTAGGAGTGGCCTATACAATGTCACCAAATATATATGCAAGTACTTTAAGAGCTTAAATATATCTAAACAAACCAGCCACAATTAAAAGGTTTAAACACATTTAATAATAACTATTAAAAAACAAGACAATACTCAATCAACACAGTAACTACAGAATTCAGAATCACAGGAAATATTTTAAAACAACATTGCAGGACAGGCTCACAAAATACAGAAAACATCTAAACTAACCTTTACTATATTCTTATCAATATCTAAAAGATATCATTGTACCCTAGTTACTCACTATTAGCAAGGCAAATGGAGATGAGAAGTGCTGAATGGATCTTTCTAGATCCAAGACAAGATATAAAATGCACAGACTCAATCTCTGAGATAGTTCTTAAATTAATAATACACATTACTGCTGGGTTACCTGGAATGACATCACTCTTTGTCACCTGCCTTCAGTTCCCAGGCTAACAGAGACTAACACCTCTGTGTTACAAATACTTATCTCTCAGATGTGCTGATTCTAGGAAGTCACAGAGCAATAAAAGCACTTTACATTTTAAACCTAGTAATTATTTCTGTTTCAAGACAATAGAAAGAAACGTCTAGCTCTAGACATCCTGCCTTCTTGCTGTATTAACTAACTTTAAAGCACATAGTAAAATACTTTTAATTTCAATTTAGTTTCTTGAAGTTTTGCAAGTTAACTCTGTATGTTCCAGCTTCTACTATTAAAACATAGATTTGCACAGGTATATAGTTTATATACATTTCTGTTCTTTTCCAGTTGGGCAGGGGCAGCCCATGCTATTGGACTGCCAGACTGCAGCCGACCCCCAGCTGTAAATAGAAAAGAAAATAAAATAGAAAGAAGAAAACGATCGCAAGTAGCGGACCATCATGCATACGCACTAGCAGCATTTCCGATATCCGGACTGCTGCTGAGACAGTCTGGAGCATGCGCAGACTGTCTCAGCAGGAGTCCAGATTGAGAAGCATTCAAGTGCAGAGATCCCAGAAGTCTATGCAGTTGTAACTGCATAGACTGTCACTGGAAAGGGATTGGACTCGGACTGCAACATCGGCAGGCTGGGAGTCTTGTTGGAAGAAGAACATCTTGCGGGCTTGTAGTGCTCCAACGGCTGTGGATTTAATGCACCAACAGACAAAGTTGTAGAAGGATTTAGTGCTGTAATGGACTAATCCCAGTGTGTGTGTGTGTGTGTGTGTGTGTGTGTGTGTGTGTGTGTGTGTGTGTGTGTGTGTAATGCCCAAGGTACTACATGGTGGTGGGTAGAGAATAAGGCTTGAACCCTGTACCTTGGGCCCAGGTGGCAAGAGCCTGAATTCTCTACCCACCACCATTTGTAGAAATGTTGCAGATTTTTCCCCCTCATACTTGTTCTGTTCCTCATAAAATCTGTGGTTTCTGTATTTTTGTGTCCTTGCAAAGCCAGTAGTGCATTGGTGCAGTGGTAGTATTGTTGCCTGACAGCTACATTTTCTCTGGTTTGATTCTTGGCTGGGGTGCCTTACCTTCTGTGTGGAGTCTGTATGCCCTCCCTGTTTTTGTTTCCTCTAGTGTCCTCCCATCTTACAAAGACATGTGTCTGTCTGGAGTGTTTCTCCCTGGGCCTCTGCTAAAAATTAGCTTTTGTTCCAAGTCAGACTTTCCTGGTTAACAAATGTTAAACATGACATGCATTTGAATATCAGACTTCATATTCTTCAGAAAGTGCATGGTAACACAAAAGCTTTTATTCTACAATTTTCTAAGTGTATAAGATGGATATTTGAAATTTGTCCCTATTTTGGGACTGTATTCCCCCATTATTGGCTTCATCCAGGTTTTGTGCTAAGGTTGAAAGCTATGGTAAGAACTGAATCACTGACTATATTTGGGGGCTATATTCCCCCATCACTGTCTTTGTCCGGGTGTTTTTTGCTAAGAGGTTGAGCGCTATGGAGAGAACTAAATTCACTGAATGTTTGGGGGCTGTATTCACCCATTATTGGCTTTGTTCAGGTGTTTTGTGCTAAGAGGTTGACAGCTGTGCTATGGTGAGAACTGAATTCACTAAATGGTAGCCATTTAAGTTTCCGTCTTCCTCTTTCACAAAACAGCTGATTTAGCATAGTGGTATGTTGCTCTGACCGTTTTGCATAAGGTCCCCTGGGTTCAAATCATGGCAGTGAAATGTATGGTGGTAACACAGCATTTTATTCTAGCAACTTTCCAACATTATACAAGCAATTTTTTAAAATGAGTCCCTGTTTTTTGGCCTTTTGTCCCCCCCCCAATAAATTTTGGCTTTTTCCAGATTTCTTGTGCTGCAAAGTTCAGAGATACAGCTGAGTGACGAGTAGATTTTACAAGGAGCTGAGAGCTGCAGGGGAACAAAGGTTTAGTGCTGCTTATGCTATGTCTGCTTGCATTGTTAATAGCACAACAGGTAGTGTACTTGCTTTTGATGCAGAAGGCTGTGAGTTCTACTTCGACAGCAGGTAGATGCATTGCTGATACTGTACTGTGTTGTAAAGGGGGTGGATGCTGCAGTCTTTTTTGGCAAAGATACCTAGTAACTATGAACCTGTTATCAGTCTGCTATCCATTCCCTATTGCGGTATTACTAGCTTATCATTTTTTTAATGCATGCAACATAGGTAATTTATTCTTCAAGGGCAACAGGCACTTTATTTGTAGATGAAACAATGACATACAAAATTGTTTGCTAGCAGTAACCTCTTTATTAGTTACAGATTTCTTTAATGTTGATTTTACTACTTCAGAGATTGTGCATATTTACTGATACTGGTGGACTATAGAAGGTTGAGTAGACTTTTTGTGATGGAAATGTTCTGAATTGGGCAGTTTTGTCATTGGTGCATGCATTTTGTTTATTTGTTTACTGGAAAAATGTTCAAAACAATAAATTTAAAATGTCCTCTAACAACTGTACTGTATTGTACAAGGAATATAACATAATACAGTCAGGAAGGTGTATTAAAGAGCATGTGTATGCTTCATGTTAAAGGGGCCTATGATTTTGAAAACAGCCCAGAGTTAATCTTTATCTGCCACTGGCAAAATGTATTTTCTTTGAATGTGGGTTTCAATGCTGTTTCAATGCATGTGAGTTTCAAGGGCAGAGAAGTTTTAATGCTAAGTCTATTTTCATTGTGAGACTGCATTGCTTTGTTTAACAGATATCTATTAGGGTTTGTGCTGTAAAATGCAAAATAAAACTTTCAAATAAAATTTAAATCATCAGAAGTAAAGCAGTATGCACATTACAGTGTTTATGGTAAATGGGGCAAGATAACCAAGGAATGGGACATTGGAATGGCTGCAGGGGGGAGGCTCCATTCGACCATGATTTTGTGGGGGGGGGGTAGCAAACTCAGACAGCCCCGGTTGAACTATACCTCTCAGTTGTGCATATTTTTGCAGAATGAATAGATATTTGCTTCTTATTTTTGGTTTGTCCCCTCATAAAATTTGTGGTTTTCTAGTAAATCATTTAGGAATGAAGTCACTAAATGACAGACATTGAGTTTCAGACGTCATACCCTTCAGAAAAATGCATGCTAATGCAAGACCTGTTATTCTATCAACTGTCTTAAGTTTATACAAGAGCAATTTTTAGTAGTGTTTGTATGTTCCCCCAATATATTTGGCCTTGTCCAGATTTCCTGCATTAAGAGGTTGAGAGGTATGTGCAAATCGCTTTGTAGAATTATGAATATCCAAACCTCTCCATTGTCCCCAATTTTGGCTCAAAATGTTGCTCTCCCCTAATAATCCCTCCTCAAAATGGCAATTTTGGAAGAAAACGTGGAGGGTTTACAATTATATATAACTGTAATGATCAGAGTTATAGATTACTTTTATTTCAAAAATGCATGTAGATGCTCTTATTTTGTTAGCTGCTCAAGTTAACAGTGTTAATATTAAAAAGGTGTCCCTTTTTTCACAGGTTCCCAGCTGTATTGTGTGGCAACTTTATATTTTTGCATCGCATTTTTGGTCTGTTTTTCATAAAATTGTGGTTTTCTGGCAAATTAGTGGCAAGCCATTAAAGATTAAAGTTAGAAAATAATGGCAGACATTTGAGTTTCAGATTTAATACACTTCAGAAAATTCATACTAATGCAAGACCTACTACTATTCTATTATCTAAGTTAATAAGAGCAATATTTAAAAATTGTCCTTATGTTTGGGCCTGTGTCCCACTTCTAGTTCTATGTATGGCTTTGTCCAGGTTTCTTGCTCTGAAGTTGAAAGGTATGAGTGTCAGAGCCATCACTGTCAGCCAGAGACATTTCAAATTGTGACATACTTGTTGCACCCCTCTCCCCATTGTAGTGGCTCTGAATGTGCCCAAGGAAGGCAAGAAGCAGTTATGCAGTGTAAGTGTGCAGAGTATTCCCCCATCCAAGGTAGACCACAAGTATGACCGTGGCTTTTCATCTGTCCTAGATTTTGCAGAATGTTCTGGTTTTCTGTCATATTTTTATACTGTTGATTTATGCTTCTTATTATTCAGGAAATGCATGCTGTCACAGTGCCCTGCTGCTCTGTTTAAGTAGCAATGATTTAATGACCATCAGGTGAGCTTGTCGGAGATTGTAAGATGCAAGTAAGCTTTAATAAGCATACTGTTAAAGAATTACCAGCATTGAAAGCCTTTTCGTTGTTGCCATGCCAAGAATATTTACATAACTAGATAATGTATAAGCCTTGGGTATTGAAATGCATATGACAGTATTTGTAATAAAAGGACAGAATTACAGTATTTTCAGAAGCTCATTACATTTGTTGGAGACTTGCAGTCATCTTTTGTTGGAGACTTGCAGTCATCTTTGCAGGCTTACCCGTAAACTAAACAGAATGCCAATCTATCATGTGTGGCCCAAAACTGGTGCAGGAATCCTTTAAGCAATTTATCTTGAGCTTGTTTCTTGTTTGCTGTTCATTTTTTACTTTGATCATGTCTTCCCCATGAAACAAGTAGATAGTTGTGCCAGGTAGCAGGTCTTTTTTGGATAAGAAACATTTTTACAAGTGGGGGTATCACAGAGATTGCTACTTTCAGCATGTTACTTGGTAATTTTATAAAGCTGAATATAAATTATAATTAGAACTGCAGTGCAATGAGTAGTGGTTTCAGTTGAGTGCTGCTTGTTTTTTTATACTTGATTTTGACTGGCATTCCAGTAATGTATTTAAAAAGTAATTTCTTTTTTCATGCCTCACAACCTGTTTCCATCTGGATATTAAAGTAAGTTGTCATGTAGCCAATGCATTGAAATATTTTTTTCTTTTACACTTCATTTTGTCTTGATTGGACTCTCGTAATGACTATTTGGCACCCAGGGCTGCGTATTTAATTAAAGTTCCAGTTGTTGTGGTTTTGAGCATAGCTCCACCCCATTCTAGTTGGCCACACCCCTTCCCATTGGCCCCACCCATTCAGCTGTCTCCTGCAGCCCTCCTTTAATTTGAAGTCACCAGCCACCACTGCAGTTGGGTACATTGTGGTTACATTCTTGAAGCTCAGTACATAACATACAGTTCAACACACACCTCTGCACCAGTAGTTTAATATCCACATAACATATAGTTCTCTTACATTTGTAAGCCAAGCATATGAATCATATCAATATTCACAAATGACATATGATTATTTACAAAATTCCAGATAGCTGATCTGGCAGTATCAAACCACCTATAAAATTATCCAGCATCCAGCATCCATCTGCTTGTCCTGCACTAAAAAACAATCTACGCAATTATGTTCTTAGTTGGTCATTGTCATCCAGTAACCAAAAACTGTCTACAAACCTGGCAGTTCTGCTGGGCATTGTCTGTACTTGTTCAAGGTTGCTAAGGTCTGTAACTCCTTACTTGCACCCATCAGGTCTATACCCACGCTCCAATCTTTCAAAACCACTTTGAAAAGCTTCCTAGCTAAAACCTGTCTCTGTTCTTGATCAAAACCAGGATAACCTACTGTATATCCCTAAATGTGATCATGTGCATTTTCATTCCTTATACCTCCTTACTCTCCCTTCTTTACTTAGTTCCTTACTGCTATCTAATTCTTTTCCCTCACTTTCTCTCTAAATCTAACATATGGCTGTTTTCCCTCACTTCATATTGCAATTCCTATTTGTATTAGAATAACTTATATTCGATTTTTGTAGAAACTGTTTAAAATTTCTCTAATTATTAAATGATTGTCATACACCTTGTATCAATTCTTAACTAATGTTTATATTATATCTAATTTGTTATAATTATTTAAACTGCTGATGTTTTTGTTTTATATTTGAAGATTGTAAAATTATTGTTCTTAAAATGTTTTGCAATAATTTGGAGATTTTCTCCCCAGGTCTCCACTGAAAATGGGTTTCTACCCAGTCGGACTTTCCTGGTAATCAAATGCCAGTTAATAAGTAAATAAATAAAATAGTTGATGTTGAGAAGCTTCATATTAGTTTTTCCTTTATTTCAGCCTATGATTTCTACAGTTGATTATCTCATCTGAATATTTTTATTTATTTTTTTTTATTTTATATTTGTTTACCGGGAGAGTCCGACTGGGCATAAAACCCTTTTTCAGCGGAGGCCCAGGGAGAAAAGCTCCATTGTTAGTAGAAAAAAAATTGTATAATACAATGAAGAAACAAATAGTAACAGATGTTTATAATGGTAAAAGGACTAAAACAAAATAAATTGGTCAAGTGGGAGACAAGTCTTCTTAAAACTTTGTTTAGTTTGCTAGCATTCTATCATTTGACTTTATATATTCCTCCAATGTTTCACTTATTTTAAAGGGTCTATATTATATCCTCAAATGCTTAAAAAAGTGAACGCTGATTGATCGAACTTATTTTCGCAAAACTACAAAATATCGAAGCAGCAGAAACTCAAATTTTTTCCTAGGGGAAAGAATTTGGTTGTCCATTTCTGTTGCTTCAGTATTTTTAGTGTTATGGTGGAAAGTTACCGGTCGGATTCAGGTAAGTGTGCGATTGTGTGGATGTGAGTGTTAGGGTGATTTAGGTGAGTTAGTGTTAGGGCTCAGGTTAGGTGTGTGTGCGATTGAGTGGACATGAGGGTTAGGGCGGATTTAAGTGAGTTAGGGTTAGGGAGCAAGTGAGGTGAGTGTGCGATAGTGACGGACCTTACGGTTAGGGTTTGGGTTAAGGTAAGTGGGTAGTTAGTGGTGTGTGCATAGTTTAGTGTAGGGTTAGGTATCAGATTTTAGGTGTATGTGTGTGGATTTCTGTTTGCTTGGTGTGCTTGTGTTGTGTGTATGTGTTTTGGATCAGCGATTTTTTTCCCTGGGAAAAAAAATCGCTGATGTGACAGTTCGAGATTGTAAGCATTCGCTTAAACTAAGTCGATCAATCAGCGTTCGCTTTTTTAAGTGTTCGATGATATAATATAGACCCATTTTAAACACCTCTGAATGCATTTGATTTATTTTCCTCTAAATTACTGGAAACCATTTCCTGCACCAGAGTTGAAACTTGAACTGCTTTTGCTGAACAGCTGCAAGCATCTTCCACACCAGAGTTTTTCTTCTCTTTTTTTCTAGTTGATTTACTCTTACTTTATCCAGATTTCTTATTTGCTGAAATATTTGCAGTATAGTGACTAGCCAGTAGCTGAATTTTACCAAAACTGTTAGCTTTTACTAACTTTTCGACCTCTAATCAACCTACATTTCTGAGTGCAGCCATTTTGGTATCTTCACCAAGGATCTAGCCTTGAGGAACTTGATAAGGGATTGGAACTTAGTGGAGGCTACACTGCTCCAGGCAAAGGCTTTTCTTCTCTTCAGCAGGTAACTTGTGAACCAAGACATAGCTGAAAAACTGCATTCTTCATCCGGTAGATGTTTTAGTATACAGAATGGGTAACAAGGTGAACACCGGAAAATTACAAGAAAACAGATGCAATAAAAAAAACTTTTACATAAGTGTGATGCAGTGAGATCAACAGAATTTAATACAGCTATATGCATACAAACTCCAGAATGGAAGCCATGTTGGGCAATAGCTAGTTTACCACTCTCATTAATCAGAACCTAGAAATGCTATGCAAGTCAAATCTTACCTATCTGAAACAACCCTGCCAAAAGTTACTTTATCGTTGCTACTGTCAACAATTTTATATCCACCTATAGCTTTAACCAACATCCAAAAATCACAGTACATAACTTAAATATTATGAAATAATATAGATAAATGTGCTACTAACCTTCTTAATAGAACCAGACAGTGTAAAACATCACAAAAATATGTTGGTTGTAACTTCAAACATACTAACGCTTTCCTAACTTAAAATAATTCACTCTACATGATATAAAACTTAGCAATGTCCTATATTTACCATTCTAGTGCAAAATACAATGCTCTTAGAGTAATGAAATCTCTAAACCAAAATTAACACTCTCCATAAAATCAAATAATCATGGAGAATCTTTATACTTAGAATCTATAACAAAATCATGACATTTTGCCGTAACTTATGTAAGAGTAGAATCAAATACCATCGTTTTTAAAAACAATGTAAAGCAATTCCTACCAAAAACATGTTACCGATCCTCTATAAAATAATACAAGAGGTACAAGACTAGTTAAAACCCATTAAAATGTCATAAAATACACATAATAGACAATAACACACTTTATTTTATTTACTTTCACTCCTTTATTGTTGTTCAGTCATTTGCCGGAATCTGATTCTTTGTGACTTCAAGAACTTTAGCACACCAGGCTATGCTTTCAAACACTTTAGTTCTTGCAAATGCATATTTATTATTTCGTTAATGCTATTTGCCTACTTTAACCTCTGCTGCCCTGTTGTCCTTTTGTTTTCCATCTTTCCTGTCTTCACATTATGTGGCTAAAGTATCTGAGTCTTAATTTTTCTCTAAGGCCTTCATACCAGTGGTGGCTGGGGACTTCAAATCAAAGGGGTACTGCAGGAGACAGGTGAATGGGTGGGGTCAATGGGAAGGAGTGTGGCCAACTAGAAAGGGGAGGAGCTATGCTAAAAACCACAAAACCTATAACTTTAATTAAATATGCTGCCCTGGGTGCCAAACCATCATTATGAGAGTCCAATCAAGACAAAATGAAGTGTAGAAGAAAAAAAATATTTCAATGCATTGGCTGCATGACAGCTTACTTAATATCTAGATGGAAACAAGAAGGTTGTGAGGCATGAAAAAATAAATTACTTTTTAAATACATTACTGAAATGCCAGTCAAAATCAAGTATAAGAAAAACAAGCAGCACTCAACTCAAACCACTTCTCCTTGCACTGCAGTTCTAATTATAATTTATATTCAGCTTTATTAAAGTACTAAGTAACATGCTGAAATTAGCAATCTCTGTGATACCCCCACTTGTAAAAATGTTTCTTATCCAAAAAAGACCTGCTGCCTGACAACTATCTACTTGTTTCATGGGGAAAACATGATCAAAGTAAAAAGTGAAAAGCAAGTAAGAAACAAGCACAATATACACTGCTTACAGGATTACTGTACAGGTAATGGACCACACATGATAGATTGTCATTCTGTTTGGTTCACAGGTAAAGCCTGCAAAGATGACTGCAAGTCTTCAACAAATGTAATGAACTTCTTAAAATAATGTAATCCTGCCATTTATTACAAATACTGTCATATGCCTTTCAATACCCAAGGCTTATACATTATCTAGTTATTTAAGTATTCTCTGCATGGCAACAACAGAAAGGCTTTCAATGTTGGCAATTCTTTAACAGTATGCTTATTAAAGCTTACTTGCATCTTACAATCTCAGACAAACTTACCTGATGGTCATTAAAGCATTCCTACTTAAACACAGAGCAACAGGCACCTTCTGAGTAATAATAAAGCATAAATCAACAGTATAAAAATATGACAGAAACCAGAACATTCTGCAAAATCAAGGACAGTATAAAAGTAGCACTTGTGTCTACCTTGGATGGGGGGATACTCTGCACATTTACACTGCATAACTGCTCCATGCCACATCCAGAGTCACTACATGGGGGAGTGGGATGCAACAAGTATGTCACAATTTTAAATGTCTCTGGCTGACTGTGATGGCCCTGACACATTTGTCATACCTCTCAACCTCAGAACAAGAAATATGGACAGAGCCATACATAGAAGTGGGACAAAGTCCCAAAAATAAGGACAGTTTTTAAATATTGCTCTTATAAACTTAGAAAGATAATATAATAGTAGGTCTTGAATTAGTATGAATTTTCTGAAAGGTATGAAATCTGAAACTCAAATGTCTGTCATTATTTTCTAACTTCAGTCTTTAATGATTTGCCACTAATTTGCCAAAAAACACAATTTTATGAAAAATGGTCCAAAAATGTGATGCAAACATATAAAATAGCCACACAGTACAGCTGGGAACCTGTCAAAGAAGGGACACTTTTTTAATATTAGTACTGCTAACTTGAGCAGCTGACAAAATAAAAGAATCTGTATGCATTTCTGAAATAAAAGTAATCTATAACTCTGATTATTACAGTTATTTATTAATTGTAAGTCCTCCACGTTTTCTTCCAAAATTGCCATTTTGCAGCGGGATTATTAAGGGAAGAGCAACATTTTGAGCCAAAATTGGGGACAGTTGAGAGGTTTGGATATGCCTAATTCTATAAAGCAATTTATTTGCACGTACCTCTCGACCTGTTAATGCAGGAAATCTGGACAAGGCCAAATATAGTGGGGAAACATATAAACAGTACTATAAATTGTTGCATAAACTGAGACAATTGATAGAATAACAAGTCTTGCTTTAGCATGCATTTTTCTGAAGGTTATGAAGTCTGAAACTCAGTGTCTGTCATTATTTAGTGACAATTCTTAAATTATTTGACAGAAAACCACACATTTTATGAGGAACAAACCAAAAATAAGAAGCAAAAATCTATTCATTCTGTGAAAATCTGGACAGTTGAGAGGTATAGCTCAGCCGGGGCTGTCTTTGAGTTTGCCGCCCTTCACCATCACAAAATCATGGTCAAATGGAGCCTCCCCCCTGCAGCCATTCCAATGAACCATTACTTGGCTATTTCACCCCATTTACCATAAACACTAATGTGCATACTGCTTTACTTCTACTATGATTTGGACTTCATTTGAAAGTTTTATTTTGCATTTTACAGCACCAACACTAAGACATCTGCTAAATAAAGCAATGCAATCTCACAATGAAAACAGACTTAGCATTAAAACTTCTCTTCCCTTGAAACTCACATTCATTGAAACAACATTGAAACCCATATTCAAAGAAAATACATTTTGCCAGTGGCAGATAAAGATTAACTTTGGGCTGTTTTCAAATCATAAGCCCCTTGCACACGAAACATACACACAGTCTTTGATACACCTTCCTGATTGTATTAGGTTATATTCCTTGTACAATATAGTACAGTTGTTAGAGGGCATTTTAAATTTGTTTTGAACATTTTTCCAGTAAACAATGAATCAAAATGCATGCACCAGTAATGACAAAATTGCCCAATTCAGAACATTTTTCCAGTAAACAATGAAACAAAATGCATGCACCAATAACAACAAAACTGCCCAATTCAGAACATTTCTGTCATAAAAGTCTACTCAAACTTCTACAGTCCACCAGTATCAGTAAATATGCACAATCTCTGAAGAAGTAAAAGTCATCTAAATAATTTCACATTAAAGAAATCTGTAACTAATGAAGAGGTTGCTGCTAGCAAACAACTTTATATTCCATTGTTTCATCTACAAATAAAGTGGCTGTTGCCCTTGAGGAATAAATTGCCTACGTTGCATTAAAAAAATGATAAGCTAGTAATGTTGCAATAGGGAAATGATGGCAAACTGATAACAGGTTCATAGTTACTAGGTATCTTCACCAAAAATGGCTGCAGCATCCACCCCCTTTACAGTACAGTACAGTACAGTATGAGCAATGCATCTACCTACTGTGGGAGTAGAACCCACAGCCTTCTGCATCAAAAGCAAACACACCACCTATTGTGTTATTAACAACACAAGCAGACTTGGCATAAGCAGAACTAAACTTTTGTTCCCCAGCAGCTCTCAGCTTCTTGTAAAATCTACTTGACACTCATCTGCATCTCTGAACTTTGCAGCACAAGAAATCTGGAAAAATCCAAAATTTGGGGCGGGGGCAAAAGACCAAAACATAGGGACACATTTTAAACATTGCTTGTATAATGTTGGAAAGTTGTTAGAATAAAATGCTGTGTTACCACCATACATTTCACTGCCAAGTATTGAATCCAGGACCCTGTGCAAAACAATCAGAGCAACATACCACTATGCCAAACCAGTTGTTTTATGAAAGTAAGAAAGACTGAAACTTAAATGGCTACCATTTAGTGAATTCAGTTCTCACCATAGCTGTCAACATCTTAGCACAAAACACCTGAACAAAGCCAATAATGGGGGAATACAGCCCCCAAACATATTCAGGGAGTTCAGTTATCAGCATAGCTCTCAACCTTGGCACAAAAAACCTGGACAAAGTCAATAATGGGGGAATATAATCCAAAAAATAGGGACAAATATCCATTTAGGGCACCAGAACAAACCCAGGCAGGGCATGCAGACTCCACACAGAAGGTACCCAAGCCAAGAATCAAACCACGCAACCTGCAGTCATCAGGCAACAATGCTACCACTGCACTATTGCACTACTGGCTGTGTTGAGTAACAAAAATACAGAAACCACAGATTTTATGAGGAACAGAACAGAACAAATATGAGGCAAAAATCTACCAATGCTTTACAAATGGTGGTGGGTAGGGAATTCAGGCTCTTGTTACTTAGACCCAAGGTACAGGGTTCAAGCCTTATTCTCTACCTACCACCCTGTAGCAACTGGGGCATTACACACACACTGCAGATCCTCCATGGCAGCTAAGTCCTGTAGTGATTCTGTTCTCTGCAGCAGCCTGATGATTGTCCTACATAACAGCCCGTACAGGCTTTTTGGGTCTCCCTGCGAGACATGCGGGTGATACAGTCTGGTGTTCTTGCGGTTGTCACTGCACAGACTTCTGGGCTGGCAGGGTGGAGTTCCCTGCCTTCCCTATCTGGACTGCCTAACAGAGCAGTATGGAGTTCAGGAATGAAGCACGCATGCGTGCCTGGAGTTCTGGACTGCCTAACACAGCAGTCAGGAACTAAGCATGCATGCTTGGAGTTCTGAGACTACTTGTAAAAGTTTTTTTAATTTTATTTTTTATTTTCTACAGTGGGGGGAATTTACAGGTGGGGGGCTGCAGTCCTGCAGTCCTATAGCACGAGCCGCCCCTGCTTCACGCTGATAGTCTGGATTTGACTGATTTGATCTTATTGCAGTCTGTGGAATTTTCAAATGTTTTATCCAACACGACTATTCAAAAGCATCAATTTTCCAGTGCATAGTCCATCTCTCACAGACATATGTTTCTACTGGGAAAACCTTAGCTTTGTCTATACGGATCTTTGTTGACAATGTGATGATCTTGCTCTTTAAAATCTGATTCAGATTTGCCACAGCTTTCCTTCCAAAAAACAAATGCTTTTCACTCCATTCATTCTTCTAAATACCTCAGCTCTCCCCTTTCCACCACTTCACTTTCAATCTCCTCAAAAAAAAAACATAATAAAACACATACTAGAGAATAACTTGACTGCTTTATTATGTGTTTACAATTTTTCATTCCTCACATACCTCTCAATAACTTCATTGCTATCCTTTTCACTGTTGTTTAATTTTAATAACCTTCTCTTTTATGCTCATAATCTAACTATTTTTCTTACTAATTACACCATTATATATGTTTATTTATTAAATAAATTACTAATTATGATTTTTCCATATACACGTATATATTTTCTTATGTCAAATACTGCATAACCCTATCACTGTAATATAATCTTTTATTTATATTAAATTCTTGTTAACTGGATTTGTTCTTGAAGAATTCTGTGCTGCTTTCTGTTGGTTCCTTCTTATTTACATTTGCATGCAAGCACACCACAGTATATTAACTCTTCGTATAACCAAGCTACTTTTAACTGCTGGATTGTACTAAGTACAAAAAATACACGGAGGCAAATTGCTTCAGTAAACTGCTTTAGTTAGTACGACATTTCTGTTACATTTGACTTTTGGTTCTACAAACACGCAACACATATGCTGTCAGCTCTCTATAGCAAATTTCAAAAGTCTGTTTAAGCATAGTTACATTTATGCCAGAAGATCTGGTATTTTTCCAGAGTCTGATGTAAAACAGTTCTTTTTTTGTATAACAGTTTTTCCTTTGTTTCCTTGTCCTTGGTTCTTTGTAGTTTGATGATCCATGGAAACTCAGTCTTGCATTATCTGAAATGTGGTGTTCCAGCACTATCTGAAACTTAATGTTACATTCCTTTACTTTGCTGATGTCTTTCCAGCTGCCATCTGCGTAGTTATTTTTACAGACTTTGTTTCTCAATAACATACTCCTTCACATGGATGCCAAAAATCTATTTAAGCTATTATATGTTTGCCAGCACATATACTACTTTCTATTTTTCAGCATTTTATATTATTTTAGATTAACCCTTTATATTTCATGCAACTTTTTATTCAAGCTAATAATCATGCTAGCAGTAGTTTGAAAAGACAGTATATACTAAATAGAACAGAGTATTCTTTCATTTCTACCTGTTCCTCTAACAAAAATGGGCTATTTTAGCTCAGTCAGAGTATCCCAGTTAACAAATGGAAATAAGTAAATAAATAAATAAATATAGAAAACCTTAGCCAACAGACAAAGTGTATTGATAGGATGGTACACTTCCATCTTTGCATAAACCACCATTTAAAAAGGTGGAATTACCTTGGCCTCTTTACAAATATTGGGAACTATGCTGTTCTTGACACATTATCAGGAACTATGCTATCCTTGATACTTTTGCTAATTAACATGGTGACTGTTAGAGCAACGATGTCTGCTATCAGCCTATGGAAGGCTAGTGGAAGGTTTTCCAGTGGAGTTACTGCTTCGGGCCTGACCAGTTTATAAACTATGTGACACTTGCTGGTTTGATTTAGAACTGCATGCCAGGAGTAGAATGATTTTCTTATAACAGCACATAATCACATTTGGGTTTGTTATGACTTAGTGTATCAGTGATAGTGAACGAGCATAACTTAATTTTTTTCATGCAATGAATTTAATAATCTATATAAGAATGATTGATTTTTGCTTAATATGCTGTAGCATATTATAGTCAGCAGTTTTAGCATGACATTTGTTTCATTTTGATTTTTTAGTAACTTCTGTCCCCAACCACAATGGAACTTTCAGCTGTTCCTGTGGCCTCTATACTCACTCTACCCTGGATCCTCAATTGCTCCTTACCAGGCAGATATTCAAAGATGTCACCCTTTACCAAGCGGATCCCCTGACATTTTAGTGAGTCAACCTCTGTGAAAAGTCATTTAAAAACCCAGGAAGCAAAGGATCCAATGGGGAGTCATGGACATGTAGCCAAGAACCAACATTAAGATGGTGGATAGTCAGAATCCCTAACAGGGAAGAGGGTAGTGCAATGAGGTCATGACTTTGTGTTGTATCCTGTAATTTGATGTGATGTCCTGTGATGTTTTTGGTCTCCACCAGAGGATGCACAGACATTGGGTTTCTCCAGATCCCCCAGCTGTGAGAGGTGAGCTGGCCTTGACTGCTTAAGCCTAGTCCCTCTGGCCAATCTTACCAGCAGTCTTACTCTGTTCCCAACCCAGGTTGCCATGATGTATACAGATAACTTACTTCTAACCCATCATCAGGAGTTCTTCTTCTTGAAAGCTTATTCACTGATCTTTGGCTAAGATGCTATCTTAAGTTAGGTTACAAAACATGCTTTTTGATAATCTGCTGTTCCAGCCCATATTGAGAATATTCAAACCACTCCTTCACAAAATATTGAATAAGTAAGAAGAAAGCTATAGAAAGGGTTTCTAATCCTTACAAAGTAATTGATTCTTACTCTAGACTCTTTATCATTATTAAAACAGAAATAAGTTAGTTGAGGCCTTTCCAGGCATATCTTGGCTCAACAACTTTCAAAACCATCCAGTCCCTTTTGTGTCAAAAGACCTAGATAGCATTGCTGAATTTAGGTGATGTGTACAAGTACATCCTGATAATCAGACTTAACAGGCAGATCCTCACGTTTAAAGTCACTAATAAGTAATTTCAGCTGACTTTTCTTCTGTTTGTCCTAACAGAAGCTCCAATAGTTTTCTGCAGATGTGTCACACTTCTAAAGGATTTCAGCTTTCAGACTGATGGAAGTTCAGTTTGAGTCCAGTGAACAATTCTTAGACTGGTATTCACTCACTTTGCCAAACACATGTCCAGCAAAGCCTGCTAGGTCATGACTGATGGCAGATGACTGAATGGGCTCTCAACAAAGTTGTTCATAACTTACCCCTATGAGTTTATGATTTCAGAGGTAGACACATTAGTTGGGGATTAATGCTTAATGGCAAGAATTTGTGATTTCAGAGGCAGAAATATAGTTGGAATTTTACATGACAGGCATGGAGTGCCATAACCCTCTGAAATATTTCCTTCAGAAACCATTCAGTCTTTCAAACGAAATGAGCTTCAGTGCATTTGTCTTTGATTAGATAAGCAACTGGACCATTAAGTCAAAGCAATTCCCTTTTTAGAGTCCACTGATATAAACTGAATGAGCAAAGGTCAGACCTCATTGCTGCTCTCAAAATGTTCTTGTGGGAACCATCTTTGACACCATTTAGGAGAAAGCCTTCTTACTCCAAGAAGAGATCCAGGGAGTAGTTCCCCATTTCAGTGGGCAGTGCAGTCAACCAGCCAGATTATTTCTGAAGCTTTTACTTTGCTTATCATCCAACACTATAACAAAATAGAATGTTAGGTTGCATATTAAGAAGTTTCAGCATTACTTGAGTACTCTTTTGAACTAGTTGAAGGATTGTTAAGATTCGGAGATGCTGTTGTTTCTGGCATTTGTCAAGGAAGCTGCTGGACAGTTTCCTCTCAGCTGAACTTCAGCATTTTCCCCTTCCACATCTCAATTTCTAGTGATGGATGCCTCCAGCAGAGCTAAGTGAGATGCACTTGGAATCTTGTGGTTCAGCAGAGTTGGTCTCTGTTTCACATAAAGTCCATTTCATATAAAATTGCATTCCAGTATAAGAGAGAGATGTTGGTGGTCACCTCAGCCTTTAAGGCTTTCAGGAATTGTCTTTAGGCAAAAATTTGTGGTAACAAAGTGTCAAAAATATATTACCCAATCATACAAGATGGTGTGAGATCTTTCCAGTTGAGCAGGATGACCATGTAAGTCTGGGAATTAAGCTTGTCTTTAAAATACTGACTTATGAGCAACTAGAAGACTGTATTCGTCTTCCTTAATGCATGATTAGTGCATGACAATTATCAAAAACACTGTTTGATCACAATTGATTGAGAACACATTTCAACTACTGCCCTCCTACAAGGATTGAAGTCAGCCCTTTGAAGCTGGGCAAGTCCCATTGTATCTCCACATGTGTAAGGCACCCCCCATAAACAGTTAATAAGCCCGTGGCAAAGGGAAATGAGAAACATCACATTAAAATGCATACTGGTCTCACAGAAACAATGATCGTACCTTGCCTAACATCCTAGCCTTCAATCTACAATAACAGTTAAGCTCAAACAGTTCTGTTCAGGCAGTTAGAATCAGATTAACTGGTCCATGGTCACCAGTAGGGAAACCCTGCAGTCTTCTATATACATATTTCACACTCTAACCAGCTAATAATTTTTAAAATGGGAGAATATCTTAGTGCAGTTATCAGCCCCATTTTAAACAAATGTGGAAGGACAGGGGTGGTTGTGGGTGTCATATACTATATTGTGTGGTTAGTGCGAATAATGGCAACCAGGGGTTAAACTGTAATTTCATTGCTCATGTTGAGGATCAGAAGGAAATTTGTTCAAACAATAAATGTCTGTTGGAACAGAGTACATTCAGCTTT